>NW_027207616.1:0-188317 GCF_963455315.2 Globicephala melas
AGCACAATGAGTGGATTCAGGTACGATGATTCTAACTGAAATAAGTCACACAGAAAAAGAAACATCATAAGATATCAGTAATACACAGAATGTAAACTTGGCTACACAGGAACTGAATTACAGAACAGAACAGGGTCTCAAATTTAGAAAACCAACTTATGCTTGTTTAAGGGTAAAGGTGAGTTGGGGTGCTGCATAAAACCAGAGATTGAAATGAGCACAGATAAACTTCCTTAAGCCAAATATGGAATAGACAAGAGCTACTCCTTGCTCAACGAAATGGACTCAACACCGCATATTAAACGCCTAAGAATGTACCTGACTCTTAAGTATCTTAAAACCTATGGATTGCTATGTCTCCGAAAGAGAATCAAGCATGTGTACAGGGACATAAACGCAGCAGTGATAGGATTGGAGAGGTTCGGTGAGCAAATGAAGACCCTTTGAAGTCATATTGCATGGTACCCATTCCACGGGTTTCAACTACCCAGGTTTAAGGTATTCTTCCTTCAGCTAAAACATGCATGTGGAACCTAGAGTATGATCAACCATGTGATCGGGAGACGTGTTCAAATATGTCTCAGTTTTCGTACCCTGGTACTCGGGTGCAACATTCCAGACGCTTTACTAACACTCTCCCGACTTGGAGAGTCAGTCCCTTTAACCTCCTGTTTGGCCCAGTTTGCAATTTCTGCGGAAGATGAACGGGAATAGCGAGAACCAATGAGAGACTAGCTGGAGGTGTCTGGACGGGCAAATTTAACTCTCATTTCCCACCAGGAAGAGGAAATAACCAAAGGCTCAGCGTGCCGTGCCGGAACCAGATTAGGGCCTGAAGCCATCCTGCGGTGTTGCGGCCAGCTCACAAGAAAACGAGTTGAAGAAAGGAGCTCAGGGGCACTGTAATTCACAAACCTGCAGAGTTATAAATGACAACTATCGTCCAAAAATATACTGAAGTAAGGCTGCCAAGAGGACTTGAAAGCGGGGCAGAATTGCAGGAAACCGATTTCAGGAGGTAGACTGGAATTGCATTGAAAGCATAGGAAAAGAGGCAGAACGTCCACAATGATGCACTTGGCCAAAAAGGGCGTACGCGTTTTTTCCTGAATATATTCAGGAAAAAACGCGTACGCCCTTTTTGGCCAACCAAGCAAGCTTGCAAAGGAAATCTGCACTACAATGAAGTCTCACTTCCCCCCGGTCAAAAGGGCCATCTGAAAAAAGTGTAAAATCCAGAAAGGCAGGACAGGCCATGGAGAACTGGGAGCCTTGTTATGCTGATGGGCGGGATGTAAACTGCCAACAGACACTCGGGAGAAGTGTATGGTGTTTCCTGAAACATCTAAAAAACAAAGCAACAGAGCCTAGGGCACTTCCACTTATGGTCCTATAGCTTAGGGAAATTAAAATCAAAAAGACACAGCCACCCCAATGTTTGGGACGCCTCTGTTTACAAGAACCTCGTTTACCGTACAAGTTCAATATCACAGAAAGTGAAAAATGGATAAAGAACTTGTGGTACTTACGTACAATGCAGTATCACTCAGCAGTGAAATCTATGTCATCAGGCCCGTAGCAGCACAATGAGTGGATTCAGGTACGATGATTCTAACTGAAATAAGTCACACAGAAAAAGAAACATCATAAGATATCAGTAATACACGGAATGTAAACTTGGCTACACAGGAACTGAATTACAGAACAGAACAGGGTCTCAAATTTAGAAAACCAACTTATGCTTGTTTAAGGGTAAAGGTGAGTTGGGGTGCTGCATAAAACCAGAGATTGAAATGAGCACAGATAAAGTTCCTTAAGCCAAATATGGAATAGACAAGAGCTACTCCTTGCTCAACGAAATGGACTCAACACCGCATATTAAACGCCTAAGAATGTACCTGACTCTTAAGTATCTTAAAACCTATGGATTGCTATGTCTCCGAAAGAGAATCAAGCATGTGTACAGGGACATAAACGCAGCAGTGATAGGATTGGAGAGGTTCGGTGAGCAAATGAAGACCCTTTGAAGTCATATTGCATGGTACCCATTCCACGGGTTTCAACTACCCAGGTTTAAGGTATTCTTCCTTCAGCTAAAACATGCATGTGGAACCTAGAGTATGATCAACCATGTGATCGGGAGACGTGTTCAAATATGTCTCAGTTTTCGTACCCTGGTACTCGGGTGCAACATTCCAGACGCTTTACTAACACTCTCCCGACTTGGAGAGTCAGTCCCTTTAACCTCCTGTTTGGCCCAGTTTGCAATTTCTGCGGAAGATGAACGGGAATAGCGAGAACCAATGAGAGACTAGCTGGAGGTGTCTGGACGGGCAAATTTAACTCTCATTTCCCACCAGGAAGAGGAAATAACCAAAGGCTCAGCGTGCCGTGCCGGAACCAGATTAGGGCCTGAAGCCATCCTGCGGTGTTGCGGCCAGCTCACAAGAAAACGAGTTGAAGAAAGGAGCTCAGGGGCACTGTAATTCACAAACCTGCAGAGTTATAAATGACAACTATCGTCCAAAAATATACTGAAGTAAGGCTGCCAAGAGGACTTGAAAGCGGGGCAGAATTGCAGGAAACCGATTTCAGGAGGTAGACTGGAATTGCATTGAAAGCATAGGAAAAGAGGCAGAACGTCCACAATGATGCACTTGGCCAAAAAGGGCGTACGCGTTTTTTCCTGAATATATTCAGGAAAAAACGCGTACGCCCTTTTTGGCCAACCAAGCAAGCTTGCAAAGGAAATCTGCACTACAATGAAGTCTCACTTCCCCCCGGTCAAAAGGGCCATCTGAAAAAAGTGTAAAATCCAGAAAGGCAGGACAGGCCATGGAGAACTGGGAGCCTTGTTATGCTGATGGGCGGGATGTAAACTGCCAACAGACACTCGGGAGAAGTGTATGGTGTTTCCTGAAACATCTAAAAAACAAAGCAACAGAGCCTAGGGCACTTCCACTTATGGTCCTATAGCTTAGGGAAATTAAAATCAAAAAGACACAGCCACCCCAATGTTTGGGACGCCTCTGTTTACAAGAACCTCGTTTACCGTACAAGTTCAATATCACAGAAAGTGAAAAATGGATAAAGAACTTGTGGTACTTACGTACAATGCAGTATCACTCAGCAGTGAAATCTATGTCATCAGGCCCGTAGCAGCACAATGAGTGGATTCAGGTACGATGATTCTAACTGAAATAAGTCACACAGAAAAAGAAACATCATAAGATATCAGTAATACACAGAATGTAAACTTGGCTACACAGGAACTGAATTACAGAACAGAACAGGGTCTCAAATTTAGAAAACCAACTTATGCTTGTTTAAGGGTAAAGGTGAGTTGGGGTGCTGCATAAAACCAGAGATTGAAATGAGCACAGATAAACTTCCTTAAGCCAAATATGGAATAGACAAGAGCTACTCCTTGCTCAACGAAATGGACTCAACACCGCATATTAAACGCCTAAGAATGTACCTGACTCTTAAGTATCTTAAAACCTATGGATTGCTATGTCTCCGAAAGAGAATCAAGCATGTGTACAGGGACATAAACGCAGCAGTGATAGGATTGGAGAGGTTCGGTGAGCAAATGAAGACCCTTTGAAGTCATATTGCATGGTACCCATTCCACGGGTTTCAACTACCCAGGTTTAAGGTATTCTTCCTTCAGCTAAAACATGCATGTGGAACCTAGAGTATGATCAACCATGTGATCGGGAGACGTGTTCAAATATGTCTCAGTTTTCGTACCCTGGTACTCGGGTGCAACATTCCAGACGCTTTACTAACACTCTCCCGACTTGGAGAGTCAGTCCCTTTAACCTCCTGTTTGGCCCAGTTTGCAATTTCTGCGGAAGATGAACGGGAATAGCGAGAACCAATGAGAGACTAGCTGGAGGTGTCTGGACGGGCAAATTTAACTCTCATTTCCCACCAGGAAGAGGAAATAACCAAAGGCTCAGCGTGCCGTGCTGGAACCAGATTAGGGCCTGAAGCCATCCTGCGGTGTTGCGGCCAGCTCACAAGAAAACGAGTTGAAGAAAGGAGCTCAGGGGCACTGTAATTCACAAACCTGCAGAGTTATAAATGACAACTATCGTCCAAAAATATACTGAAGTAAGGCTGCCAAGAGGACTTGAAAGCGGGGCAGAATTGCAGGAAACCGATTTCAGGAGGTAGACTGGAATTGCATTGAAAGCATAGGAAAAGAGGCAGAACGTCCACAATGATGCACTTGGCCAAAAAGGGCGTATGCGTTTTTTTCCTGAATATATTCAGGAAAAAACGCATACGCCCTTTTTGGCCAACCAAGCAAGCTTGCAAAGGAAATCTGCACTACAATGAAGTCTCAGTTCCCCCCGGTCAAAAGGGCCATCTGAAAAAAGTGTAAAATCCAGAAAGGCAGGACAGGCCATGGAGAACTGGGAGCCTTGTTATGCTGATGGGCGGGATGTAAACTGCCAACAGACACTCGGGAGAAGTGTATGGTGTTTCCTGAAACATCTAAAAAACAAAGCAACAGAGCCTAGGGCACTTCCACTTATGGTCCTATAGCTTAGGGAAATTAAAATCAAAAAGATACAGCCACCCCAATGTTTGGGACGCCTCTGTTTACAAGAACCTCGTTTACCGTACAAGTTCAATATCACAGAAAGTGAAAAATGGATAAAGAACTTGTGGTACTTACGTACAATGCAGTATCACTCAGCAGTGAAATCTATGTCATCAGGCCCATAGCAGCACAATGAGTGGATTCAGGTACGATGATTCTAACTGAAATAAGACACAGAAAAAGAAACATCATAAGATATCAGTAATACACGGAATGTAAACTTGGCTACACAGGAACTGAATTACAGAACAGAACAGGGTCTCAAATTTAGAAAACCAACTTATGCTTGTTTAAGGGTAAAGGTGAGTTGGGGTGCTGCATAAAACCAGAGATTGAAATGAGCACAGATAAAGTTCCTTAAGCCAAATATGGAATAGACAAGAGCTACTCCTTGCTCAACGAAATGGACTCAACACCGCATATTAAACGCCTAAGAATGTACCTGACTCTTAAGTATCTTAAAACGTATGGATTGCTATGTCTCCGAAAGAGAATCAAGCATGTGTACAGGGACATAAACGCAGCAGTGATAGGATTGGAGAGGTTCGGTGAGCAAATGAAGACCCTTTGAAGTCATATTGCATGGTACCCATTCCACGGGTTTCAACTACCCAGGTTTAAGGTATTCTTCCTTCAGCTAAAACATGCATGTGGAACCTAGAGTATGATCAACCATGTGATCGGGAGACGTGTTCAAATATGTCTCAGTTTTCGTACCCTGGTACTCGGGTGCAACATTCCAGACGCTTTACTAACACTCTCCCGACTTGGAGAGTCAGTCCCTTTAACCTCCTGTTTGGCCCAGTTTGCAATTTCTGCGGAAGATGAACGGGAATAGCGAGAACCAATGAGAGACTAGCTGGAGGTGTCTGGACGGGCAAATTTAACTCTCATTTCCCACCAGGAAGAGGAAATAACCAAAGGCTCAGCGTGCCGTGCCGGAACCAGATTAGGGCCTGAAGCCATCCTGCGGTGTTGCGGCCAGCTCACAAGAAAACGAGTTGAAGAAAGGAGCTCAGGGGCACTGTAATTCACAAACCTGCAGAGTTATAAATGACAACTATCGTCCAAAAATATACTGAAGTAAGGCTGCCAAGAGGACTTGAAAGCGGGGCAGAATTGCAGGAAACCGATTTCAGGAGGTAGACTGGAATTGCATTGAAAGCATAGGAAAAGAGGCAGAACGTCCACAATGATGCACTTGGCCAAAAAGGGCGTACGCGTTTTTTCCTGAATATATTCAGGAAAAAACGCGTACGCCCTTTTTGGCCAACCAAGCAAGCTTGCAAAGGAAATCTGCACTACAATGAAGTCTCACTTCCCCCCGGTCAAAAGGGCCATCTGAAAAAAGTGTAAAATCCAGAAAGGCAGGACAGGCCATGGAGAACTGGGAGCCTTGTTATGCTGATGGGCGGGATGTAAACTGCCAACAGACACTCGGGAGAAGTGTATGGTGTTTCCTGAAACATCTAAAAAACAAAGCAACAGAGCCTAGGGCACTTCCACTTATGGTCCTATAGCTTAGGGAAATTAAAATCAAAAAGACACAGCCACCCCAATGTTTGGGACGCCTCTGTTTACAAGAACCTCGTTTACCGTACAAGTTCAATATCACAGAAAGTGAAAAATGGATAAAGAACTTGTGGTACTTACGTACAATGCAGTATCACTCAGCAGTGAAATCTATGTCATCAGGCCCGTAGCAGCACAATGAGTGGATTCAGGTACGATGATTCTAACTGAAATAAGTCACACAGAAAAAGAAACATCATAAGATATCAGTAATACACGGAATGTAAACTTGGCTACACAGGAACTGAATTACAGAACAGAACAGGGTCTCAAATTTAGAAAACCAACTTATGCTTGTTTAAGGGTAAAGGTGAGTTGGGGTGCTGCATAAAACCAGAGATTGAAATGAGCACAGATAAAGTTCCTTAAGCCAAATATGGAATAGACAAGAGCTACTCCTTGCTCAACGAAATGGACTCAACACCGCATATTAAACGCCTAAGAATGTACCTGACTCTTAAGTATCTTAAAACCTATGGATTGCTATGTCTCCGAAAGAGAATCAAGCATGTGTACAGGGACATAAACGCAGCAGTGATAGGATTGGAGAGGTTCGGTGAGCAAATGAAGACCCTTTGAAGTCATATTGCATGGTACCCATTCCACGGGTTTCAACTACCCAGGTTTAAGGTATTCTTCCTTCAGCTAAAACATGCATGTGGAACCTAGAGTATGATCAACCATGTGATCGGGAGACGTGTTCAAATATGTCTCAGTTTTCGTACCCTGGTACTCGGGTGCAACATTCCAGACGCTTTACTAACACTCTCCCGACTTGGAGAGTCAGTCCCTTTAACCTCCTGTTTGGCCCAGTTTGCAATTTCTGCGGAAGATGAACGGGAATAGCGAGAACCAATGAGAGACTAGCTGGAGGTGTCTGGACGGGCAAATTTAACTCTCATTTCCCACCAGGAAGAGGAAATAACCAAAGGCTCAGCGTGCCATGCCGGAACCAGATTAGGGCCTGAAGCCATCCTGCGGTGTTGCGGCCAGCTCACAAGAAAACGAGTTGAAGAAAGGAGCTCAGGGGCACTGTAATTCACAAACCTGCAGAGTTATAAATGACAACTATCGTCCAAAAATATACTGAAGTAAGGCTGCCAAGAGGACTTGAAAGCGGGGCAGAATTGCAGGAAACCGATTTCAGGAGGTAGACTGGAATTGCATTGAAAGCATAGGAAAAGAGGCAGAACGTCCACAATGATGCACTTGGCCAAAAAGGGCGTACGCGTTTTTTCCTGAATATATTCAGGAAAAAACGCGTACGCCCTTTTTGGCCAACCAAGCAAGCTTGCAAAGGAAATCTGCACTACAATGAAGTCTCACTTCCCCCCGGTCAAAAGGGCCATCTGAAAAAAGTGTAAAATCCAGAAAGGCAGGACAGGCCATGGAGAACTGGGAGCCTTGTTATGCTGATGGGCGGGATGTAAACTGCCAACAGACACTCGGGAGAAGTGTATGGTGTTTCCTGAAACATCTAAAAAACAAAGCAACAGAGCCTAGGGCACTTCCACTTATGGTCCTATAGCTTAGGGAAATTAAAATCAAAAAGACACAGCCACCCCAATGTTTGGGACGCCTCTGTTTACAAGAACCTCGTTTACCGTACAAGTTCAATATCACAGAAAGTGAAAAATGGATAAAGAACTTGTGGTACTTACGTACAATGCAGTATCACTCAGCAGTGAAATCTATGTCATCAGGCCCGTAGCAGCACAATGAGTGGATTCAGGTACGATGATTCTAACTGAAATAAGTCACACAGAAAAAGAAACATCATAAGATATCAGTAATACACAGAATGTAAACTTGGCTACACAGGAACTGAATTACAGAACAGAACAGGGTCTCAAATTTAGAAAACCAACTTATGCTTGTTTAAGGGTAAAGGTGAGTTGGGGTGCTGCATAAAACCAGAGATTGAAATGAGCACAGATAAACTTCCTTAAGCCAAATATGGAATAGACAAGAGCTACTCCTTGCTCAACGAAATGGACTCAACACCGCATATTAAACGCCTAAGAATGTACCTGACTCTTAAGTATCTTAAAACCTATGGATTGCTATGTTTCCGAAAGAGAATCAAGCATGTGTACAGGGACATAAACGCAGCAGTGATAGGATTGGAGAGGTTCGGTGAGCAAATGAAGACCCTTTGAAGTCATATTGCATGGTACCCATTCCACGGGTTTCAACTACCCAGGTTTAAGGTATTCTTCCTTCAGCTAAAACATGCATGTGGAACCTAGAGTATGATCAACCATGTGATCGGGAGACGTGTTCAAATATGTCTCAGTTTTCGTACCCTGGTACTCGGGTGCAACATTCCAGACGCTTTACTAACACTCTCCCGACTTGGAGAGTCAGTCCCTTTAACCTCCTGTTTGGCCCAGTTTGCAATTTCTGCGGAAGATGAACGGGAATAGCGAGAACCAATGAGAGACTAGCTGGAGGTGTCTGGACGGGCAAATTTAACTCTCATTTCCCACCAGGAAGAGGAAATAACCAAAGGCTCAGCGTGCCGTGCCGGAACCAGATTAGGGCCTGAAGCCATCCTGCGGTGTTGCGGCCAGCTCACAAGAAAACGAGTTGAAGAAAGGAGCTCAGGGGCACTGTAATTCACAAACCTGCAGAGTTATAAATGACAACTATCGTCCAAAAATATACTGAAGTAAGGCTGCCAAGAGGACTTGAAAGCGGGGCAGAATTGCAGGAAACCGATTTCAGGAGGTAGACTGGAATTGCATTGAAAGCATAGGAAAAGAGGCAGAACGTCCACAATGATGCACTTGGCCAAAAAGGGCGTATGCGTTTTTTCCTGAATATATTCAGGAAAAAACGCATACGCCCTTTTTGGCCAACCAAGCAAGCTTGCAAAGGAAATCTGCACTACAATGAAGTCTCACTTCCCCCCGGTCAAAAGGGCCATCTGAAAAAAGTGTAAAATCCAGAAAGGCAGGACAGGCCATGGAGAACTGGGAGCCTTGTTATGCTGATGGGCGGGATGTAAACTGCCAACAGACACTCGGGAGAAGTGTATGGTGTTTCCTGAAACATCTAAAAAACAAAGCAACAGAGCCTAGGGCACTTCCACTTATGGTCCTATAGCTTAGGGAAATTAAAATCAAAAAGACACAGCCACCCCAAAGTTTGGGACGCCTCTGTTTACAAGAACCTCGTTTACCGTACAAGTTCAATATCACAGAAAGTGAAAAATGGATAAAGAACTTGTGGTACTTACGTACAATGCAGTATCACTCAGCAGTGAAATCTATGTCATCAGGCCCGTAGCAGCACAATGAGTGGATTCAGGTACGATGATTCTAACTGAAATAAGTCACACAGAAAAAGAAACATCATAAGATATCAGTAATACACGGAATGTAAACTTGGCTACACAGGAACTGAATTACAGAACAGAACAGGGTCTCAAATTTAGAAAACCAACTTATGCTTGTTTAAGGGTAAAGGTGAGTTGGGGTGCTGCATAAAACCAGAGATTGAAATGAGCACAGATAAACTTCCTTAAGCCAAATATGGAATAGACAAGAGCTACTCCTTGCTCAACGAAATGGACTCAACACCGCATATTAAACGCCTAAGAATGTACCTGACTCTTAAGTATCTTAAAACCTATGGATTGCTATGTCTCCGAAAGAGAATCAAGCATGTGTACAGGGACATAAACGCAGCAGTGATAGGATTGGAGAGGTTCGGTGAGCAAATGAAGACCCTTTGAAGTCATATTGCATGGTACCCATTCCACGGGTTTCAACTACCCAGGTTTAAGGTATTCTTCCTTCAGCTAAAACATGCATGTGGAACCTAGAGTATGATCAACCATGTGATCGGGAGACGTGTTCAAATATGTCTCAGTTTTCGTACCCTGGTACTCGGGTGCAACATTCCAGACGCTTTACTAACACTCTCCCGACTTGGAGAGTCAGTCCCTTTAACCTCCTGTTTGGCCCAGTTTGCAATTTCTGCGGAAGATGAACAGGAATAGCGAGAACCAATGAGAGACTAGCTGGAGGTGTCTGGACGGGCAAATTTAACTCTCATTTCCCACCAGGAAGAGGAAATAACCAAAGGCTCAGCGTGCCGTGCCGGAACCAGATTAGGGCCTGAAGCCATCCTGCGGTGTTGCGGCCAGCTCACAAGAAAACGAGTTGAAGAAAGGAGCTCAGGGGCACTGTAATTCACAAACCTGCAGAGTTATAAATGACAACTATCGTCCAAAAATATACTGAAGTAAGGCTGCCAAGAGGACTTGAAAGCGGGGCAGAATTGCAGGAAACCGATTTCAGGAGGTAGACTGGAATTGCATTGAAAGCATAGGAAAAGAGGCAGAACGTCCACAATGATGCACTTGGCCAAAAAGGGCGTATGCGTTTTTTCCTGAATATATTCAGGAAAAAACGCATACGCCCTTTTTGGCCAACCAAGCAAGCTTGCAAAGGAAATCTGCACTACAATGAAGTCTCACTTCCCCCCGGTCAAAAGGGCCATCTGAAAAAAGTGTAAAATCCAGAAAGGCAGGACAGGCCATGGAGAACTGGGAGCCTTGTTATGCTGATGGGCGGGATGTAAACTGCCAACAGACACTCGGGAGAAGTGTATGGTGTTTCCTGAAACATCTAAAAAACAAAGCAACAGAGCCTAGGGCACTTCCACTTATGGTCCTATAGCTTAGGGAAATTAAAATCAAAAAGACACAGCCACCCCAATGTTTGGGACGCCTCTGTTTACAAGAACCTCGTTTACCGTACAAGTTCAATATCACAGAAAGTGAAAAATGGATAAAGAACTTGTGGTACTTACGTACAATGCAGTATCACTCAGCAGTGAAATCTATGTCATCAGGCCCGTAGCAGCACAATGAGTGGATTCAGGTACGATGATTCTAACTGAAATAAGTCACACAGAAAAAGAAACATCATAAGATATCAGTAATACACGGAATGTAAACTTGGCTACACAGGAACTGAATTACAGAACAGAACAGGGTCTCAAATTTAGAAAACCAACTTATGCTTGTTTAAGGGTAAAGGTGAGTTGGGGTGCTGCATAAAACCAGAGATTGAAATGAGCACAGATAAAGTTCCTTAAGCCAAATATGGAATAGACAAGAGCTACTCCTTGCTCAACGAAATGGACTCAACACCGCATATTAAACGCCTAAGAATGTACCTGACTCTTAAGTATCTTAAAACCTATGGATTGCTATGTCTCCGAAAGAGAATCAAGCATGTGTACAGGGACATAAACGCAGCAGTGATAGGATTGGAGAGGTTCGGTGAGCAAATGAAGACCCTTTGAAGTCATATTGTATGGTACCCATTCCACGGGTTTCAACTACCCAGGTTTAAGGTATTCTTCCTTCAGCTAAAACATGCATGTGGAACCTAGAGTATGATCAACCATGTGATCGGGAGACGTGTTCAAATATGTCTCAGTTTTCGTACCCTGGTACTCGGGTGCAACATTCCAGACGCTTTACTAACACTCTCCCGACTTGGAGAGTCAGTCCCTTTAACCTCCTGTTTGGCCCAGTTTGCAATTTCTGCGGAAGATGAACGGGAATAGCGAGAACCAATGAGAGACTAGCTGGAGGTGTCTGGACGGGCAAATTTAACTCTCATTTCCCACCAGGAAGAGGAAATAACCAAAGGCTCAGCGTGCCGTGCCGGAACCAGATTAGGGCCTGAAGCCATCCTGCGGTGTTGCGGCCAGCTCACAAGAAAACGAGTTGAAGAAAGGAGCTCAGGGGCACTGTAATTCACAAACCTGCAGAGTTATAAATGACAACTATCGTCCAAAAATATACTGAAGTAAGGCTGCCAAGAGGACTTGAAAGCGGGGCAGAATTGCAGGAAACCGATTTCAGGAGGTAGACTGGAATTGCATTGAAAGCATAGGAAAAGAGGCAGAACGTCCACAATGATGCACTTGGCCAAAAAGGGCGTACGCGTTTTTTCCTGAATATATTCAGGAAAAAACGCGTACGCCCTTTTTGGCCAACCAAGCAAGCTTGCAAAGGAAATCTGCACTACAATGAAGTCTCACTTCCCCCCGGTCAAAAGGGCCATCTGAAAAAAGTGTAAAATCCAGAAAGGCAGGACAGGCCATGGAGAACTGGGAGCCTTGTTATGCTGATGGGCGGGATGTAAACTGCCAACAGACACTCGGGAGAAGTGTATGGTGTTTCCTGAAACATCTAAAAAACAAAGCAACAGAGCCTAGGGCACTTCCACTTATGGTCCTATAGCTTAGGGAAATTAAAATCAAAAAGACACAGCCACCCCAATGTTTGGGACGCCTCTGTTTACAAGAACCTCGTTTACCGTACAAGTTCAATATCACAGAAAGTGAAAAATGGATAAAGAACTTGTGGTACTTACGTACAATGCAGTATCACTCAGCAGTGAAATCTATGTCATCAGGCCCGTAGCAGCACAATGAGTGGATTCAGGTACGATGATTCTAACTGAAATAAGTCACACAGAAAAAGAAACATCATAAGATATCAGTAATACACGGAATGTAAACTTGGCTACACAGGAACTGAATTACAGAACAGAACAGGGTCTCAAATTTAGAAAACCAACTTATGCTTGTTTAAGGGTAAAGGTGAGTTGGGGTGCTGCATAAAACCAGAGATTGAAATGAGCACAGATAAAGTTCCTTAAGCCAAATATGGAATAGACAAGAGCTACTCCTTGCTCAACGAAATGGACTCAACACCGCATATTAAACGCCTAAGAATGTACCTGACTCTTAAGTATCTTAAAACCTATGGATTGCTATGTCTCCGAAAGAGAATCAAGCATGTGTACAGGGACATAAACGCAGCAGTGATAGGATTGGAGAGGTTCGGTGAGCAAATGAAGACCCTTTGAAGTCATATTGCATGGTACCCATTCCACGGGTTTCAACTACCCAGGTTTAAGGTATTCTTCCTTCAGCTAAAACATGCATGTGGAACCTAGAGTATGATCAACCATGTGATCGGGAGACGTGTTCAAATATGTCTCAGTTTTCGTACCCTGGTACTCGGGTGCAACATTCCAGACGCTTTACTAACACTCTCCCGACTTGGAGAGTCAGTCCCTTTAACCTCCTGTTTGGCCCAGTTTGCAATTTCTGCGGAAGATGAACGGGAATAGCGAGAACCAATGAGAGACTAGCTGGAGGTGTCTGGACGGGCAAATTTAACTCTCATTTCCCACCAGGAAGAGGAAATAACCAAAGGCTCAGCGTGCCGTGCCGGAACCAGATTAGGGCCTGAAGCCATCCTGCGGTGTTGCGGCCAGCTCACAAGAAAACGAGTTGAAGAAAGGAGCTCAGGGGCACTGTAATTCACAAACCTGCAGAGTTATAAATGACAACTATCGTCCAAAAATATACTGAAGTAAGGCTGCCAAGAGGACTTGAAAGCGGGGCAGAATTGCAGGAAACCGATTTCAGGAGGTAGACTGGAATTGCATTGAAAGCATAGGAAAAGAGGCAGAACGTCCACAATGATGCACTTGGCCAAAAAGGGCGTACGCGTTTTTTCCTGAATATATTCAGGAAAAAACGCGTACGCCCTTTTTGGCCAACCAAGCAAGCTTGCAAAGGAAATCTGCACTACAATGAAGTCTCACTTCCCCCCGGTCAAAAGGGCCATCTGAAAAAAGTGTAAAATCCAGAAAGGCAGGACAGGCCATGGAGAACTGGGAGCCTTGTTATGCTGATGGGCGGGATGTAAACTGCCAACAGACACTCGGGAGAAGTGTATGGTGTTTCCTGAAACATCTAAAAAACAAAGCAACAGAGCCTAGGGCACTTCCACTTATGGTCCTATAGCTTAGGGAAATTAAAATCAAAAAGACACAGCCACCCCAATGTTTGGGACGCCTCTGTTTACAAGAACCTCGTTTACCGTACAAGTTCAATATCACAGAAAGTGAAAAATGGATAAAGAACTTGTGGTACTTACGTACAATGCAGTATCACTCAGCAGTGAAATCTATGTCATCAGGCCCGTAGCAGCACAATGAGTGGATTCAGGTACGATGATTCTAACTGAAATAAGTCACACAGAAAAAGAAACATCATAAGATATCAGTAATACACAGAATGTAAACTTGGCTACACAGGAACTGAATTACAGAACAGAACAGGGTCTCAAATTTAGAAAACCAACTTATGCTTGTTTAAGGGTAAAGGTGAGTTGGGGTGCTGCATAAAACCAGAGATTGAAATGAGCACAGATAAACTTCCTTAAGCCAAATATGGAATAGACAAGAGCTACTCCTTGCTCAACGAAATGGACTCAACACCGCATATTAAACGCCTAAGAATGTACCTGACTCTTAAGTATCTTAAAACCTATGGATTGCTATGTCTCCGAAAGAGAATCAAGCATGTGTACAGGGACATAAACGCAGCAGTGATAGGATTGGAGAGGTTCGGTGAGCAAATGAAGACCCTTTGAAGTCATATTGCATGGTACCCATTCCACGGGTTTCAACTACCCAGGTTTAAGGTATTCTTCCTTCAGCTAAAACATGCATGTGGAACCTAGAGTATGATCAACCATGTGATCGGGAGACGTGTTCAAATATGTCTCAGTTTTCGTACCCTGGTACTCGGGTGCAACATTCCAGACGCTTTACTAACACTCTCCCGACTTGGAGAGTCAGTCCCTTTAACCTCCTGTTTGGCCCAGTTTGCAATTTCTGCGGAAGATGAACGGGAATAGCGAGAACCAATGAGAGACTAGCTGGAGGTGTCTGGACGGGCAAATTTAACTCTCATTTCCCACCAGGAAGAGGAAATAACCAAAGGCTCAGCGTGCCGTGCCGGAACCAGATTAGGGCCTGAAGCCATCCTGCGGTGTTGCGGCCAGCTCACAAGAAAACGAGTTGAAGAAAGGAGCTCAGGGGCACTGTAATTCACAAACCTGCAGAGTTATAAATGACAACTATCGTCCAAAAATATACTGAAGTAAGGCTGCCAAGAGGACTTGAAAGCGGGGCAGAATTGCAGGAAACCGATTTCAGGAGGTAGACTGGAATTGCATTGAAAGCATAGGAAAAGAGGCAGAACGTCCACAATGATGCACTTGGCCAAAAAGGGCGTACGCGTTTTTTCCTGAATATATTCAGGAAAAAACGCGTACGCCCTTTTTGGCCAACCAAGCAAGCTTGCAAAGGAAATCTGCACTACAATGAAGTCTCACTTCCCCCCGGTCAAAAGGGCCATCTGAAAAAAGTGTAAAATCCAGAAAGGCAGGACAGGCCATGGAGAACTGGGAGCCTTGTTATGCTGATGGGCGGGATGTAAACTGCCAACAGACACTCGGGAGAAGTGTATGGTGTTTCCTGAAACATCTAAAAAACAAAGCAACAGAGCCTAGGGCACTTCCACTTATGGTCCTATAGCTTAGGGAAATTAAAATCAAAAAGACACAGCCACCCCAATGTTTGGGACGCCTCTGTTTACAAGAACCTCGTTTACCGTACAAGTTCAATATCACAGAAAGTGAAAAATGGATAAAGAACTTGTGGTACTTACGTACAATGCAGTATCACTCAGCAGTGAAATCTATGTCATCAGGCCCGTAGCAGCACAATGAGTGGATTCAGGTACGATGATTCTAACTGAAATAAGTCACACAGAAAAAGAAACATCATAAGATATCAGTAATACACGGAATGTAAACTTGGCTACACAGGAACTGAATTACAGAACAGAACAGGGTCTCAAATTTAGAAAACCAACTTATGCTTGTTTAAGGGTAAAGGTGAGTTGGGGTGCTGCATAAAACCAGAGATTGAAATGAGCACAGATAAAGTTCCTTAAGCCAAATATGGAATAGACAAGAGCTACTCCTTGCTCAACGAAATGGACTCAACACCGCATATTAAACGCCTAAGAATGTACCTGACTCTTAAGTATCTTAAAACCTATGGATTGCTATGTCTCCGAAAGAGAATCAAGCATGTGTACAGGGACATAAACGCAGCAGTGATAGGATTGGAGAGGTTCGGTGAGCAAATGAAGACCCTTTGAAGTCATATTGCATGGTACCCATTCCACGGGTTTCAACTACCCAGGTTTAAGGTATTCTTCCTTCAGCTAAAACATGCATGTGGAACCTAGAGTATGATCAACCATGTGATCGGGAGACGTGTTCAAATATGTCTCAGTTTTCGTACCCTGGTACTCGGGTGCAACATTCCAGACGCTTTACTAACACTCTCCCGACTTGGAGAGTCAGTCCCTTTAACCTCCTGTTTGGCCCAGTTTGCAATTTCTGCGGAAGATGAACGGGAATAGCGAGAACCAATGAGAGACTAGCTGGAGGTGTCTGGACGGGCAAATTTAACTCTCATTTCCCACCAGGAAGAGGAAATAACCAAAGGCTCAGCGTGCCGTGCCGGAACCAGATTAGGGCCTGAAGCCATCCTGCGGTGTTGCGGCCAGCTCACAAGAAAACGAGTTGAAGAAAGGAGCTCAGGGGCACTGTAATTCACAAACCTGCAGAGTTATAAATGACAACTATCGTCCAAAAATATACTGAAGTAAGGCTGCCAAGAGGACTTGAAAGCGGGGCAGAATTGCAGGAAACCGATTTCAGGAGGTAGACTGGAATTGCATTGAAAGCATAGGAAAAGAGGCAGAACGTCCACAATGATGCACTTGGCCAAAAAGGGCGTACGCGTTTTTTCCTGAATATATTCAGGAAAAAACGCGTACGCCCTTTTTGGCCAACCAAGCAAGCTTGCAAAGGAAATCTGCACTACAATGAAGTCTCACTTCCCCCCGGTCAAAAGGGCCATCTGAAAAAAGTGTAAAATCCAGAAAGGCAGGACAGGCCATGGAGAACTGGGAGCCTTGTTATGCTGATGGGCGGGATGTAAACTGCCAACAGACACTCGGGAGAAGTGTATGGTGTTTCCTGAAACATCTAAAAAACAAAGCAACAGAGCCTAGGGCACTTCCACTTATGGTCCTATAGCTTAGGGAAATTAAAATCAAAAAGACACAGCCACCCCAATGTTTGGGACGCCTCTGTTTACAAGAACCTCGTTTACCGTACAAGTTCAATATCACAGAAAGTGAAAAATGGATAAAGAACTTGTGGTACTTACGTACAATGCAGTATCACTCAGCAGTGAAATCTATGTCATCAGGCCCGTAGCAGCACAATGAGTGGATTCAGGTACGATGATTCTAACTGAAATAAGTCACACAGAAAAAGAAACATCATAAGATATCAGTAATACACAGAATGTAAACTTGGCTACACAGGAACTGAATTACAGAACAGAACAGGGTCTCAAATTTAGAAAACCAACTTATGCTTGTTTAAGGGTAAAGGTGAGTTGGGGTGCTGCATAAAACCAGAGATTGAAATGAGCACAGATAAAGTTCCTTAAGCCAAATATGGAATAGACAAGAGCTACTCCTTGCTCAACGAAATGGACTCAACACCGCATATTAAACGCCTAAGAATGTACCTGACTCTTAAGTATCTTAAAACCTATGGATTGCTATGTCTCCGAAAGAGAATCAAGCATGTGTACAGGGACATAAACGCAGCAGTGATAGGATTGGAGAGGTTCGGTGAGCAAATGAAGACCCTTTGAAGTCATATTGCATGGTACCCATTCCACGGGTTTCAACTACCCAGGTTTAAGGTATTCTTCCTTCAGCTAAAACATGCATGTGGAACCTAGAGTATGATCAACCATGTGATCGGGAGACGTGTTCAAATATGTCTCAGTTTTCGTACCCTGGTACTCGGGTGCAACATTCCAGACGCTTTACTAACACTCTCCCGACTTGGAGAGTCAGTCCCTTTAACCTCCTGTTTGGCCCAGTTTGCAATTTCTGCGGAAGATAAACGGGAATAGCGAGAACCAATGAGAGACTAGCTGGAGGTGTCTGGACGGGCAAATTTAACTCTCATTTCCCACCAGGAAGAGGAAATAACCAAAGGCTCAGCGTGCCGTGCCGGAACCAGATTAGGGCCTGAAGCCATCCTGCGGTGTTGCGGCCAGCTCACAAGAAAGCGAGTTGAAGAAAGGAGCTCAGGGGCACTGTAATTCACAAACCTGCAGAGTTATAAATGACAGCTATCGTCCAAAAATATACTGAAGTAAGGCTGCCAAGAGGACTTGAAAGCGGGGCAGAATTGCAGGAAACCGATTTCAGGAGGTAGACTGGAATTGCATTGAAAGCATAGGAAAAGAGGCAGAACGTCCACAATGATGCACTTGGCCAAAAAGGGCGTATGCGTTTTTTCCTGAATATATTCAGGAAAAAACGCATACGCACTTTTTGGCCAACCAAGCAAGCTTGCAAAGGAAATCTGCACTACAATGAAGTCTCACTTCCCCCCGGTCAAAAGGGCCATCTGAAAAAAGTGTAAAATCCAGAAAGGCAGGACAGGCCATGGAGAACTGGGAGCCTTGTTATGCTGATGGGCGGGATGTAAACTGCCAACAGACGGTCGGGAGAAGTGTATGGTGTTTCCTGAAACATCTAAAAAACAAAGCAACAGAGCCTAGGGCACTTCCACTTATGGTCCTATAGCTTAGGGAAATTAAAATCAAAAAGACACAGCCACCCCAATGTTTGGGACGCCTCTGTTTACAAGAACCTCGTTTACCGTACAAGTTCAATATCACAGAAAGTGAAAAATGGATAAAGAACTTGTGGTACTTACGTACAATGCAGTATCACTCAGCAGTGAAATCTATGTCATCAGGCCCGTAGCAGCACAATGAGTGGATTCAGGTACGATGATTCTAACTGAAATAAGTCACACAGAAAAAGAAACATCATAAGATATCAGTAATACACGGAATGTAAACTTGGCTACACAGGAACTGAATTACAGAACAGAACAGGGTCTCAAATTTAGAAAACCAACTTATGCTTGTTTAAGGGTAAAGGTGAGTTGGGGTGCTGCATAAAACCAGAGATTGAAATGAGCACAGATAAAGTTCCTTAAGCCAAATATGGAATAGACAAGAGCTACTCCTTGCTCAACGAAATGGACTCAACACCGCATATTAAACGCCTAAGAATGTACCTGACTCTTAAGTATCTTAAAACCTATGGATTGCTATGTCTCCGAAAGAGAATCAAGCATGTGTACAGGGACATAAACGCAGCAGTGATAGGATTGGAGAGGTTCGGTGAGCAAATGAAGACCCTTTGAAGTCATATTGCATGGTACCCATTCCACGGGTTTCAACTACCCAGGCTTAAGGTATTCTTCCTTCAGCTAAAACATGCATGTGGAACCTAGAGTATGATCAACCATGTGATCGGGAGACGTGTTCAAATATGTCTCAGTTTTCGTACCCTGGCACTCGGGTGCAACATTCCAGACGCTTTACTAACACTCTCCCGACTTGGAGAGTCAGTCCCTTTAACCTCCTGTTTGGCCCAGTTTGCAATTTCTGCGGAAGATGAACGGGAATAGTGAGAACCAATGAGAGACTAGCTGGAGGTGTCTGGACGGGCAAATTTAACTCTCATTTCCCACCAGGAAGAGGAAATAACCAAAGGCTCAGCGTGCCGTGCCGGAACCAGATTAGGGCCTGAAGCCATCCTGCGGTGTTGCGGCCAGGTCACAAGAAAGCGAGTTGAAGAAAGGAGCTCAGGGGCACTGTAATTCACAAACCTGCAGAGTTATAAATGACAACTATCGTCCAAAAATATACTGAAGTAAGGCTGCCAAGAGGACTTGAAAGCGGGGCAGAATTGCAGGAAACCGATTTCAGGAGGTAGACTGGAATTGCATTGAAAGCATAGGAAAAGAGGCAGAACGTCCACAATGATGCACTTGGCCAAAAAGGGCGTATGCGTTTTTTCCTGAATATATTCAGGAAAAAACGCGTACGCCCTTTTTGGCCAACCAAGCAAGCTTGCAAAGGAAATCTGCACTACAATGAAGTCTCACTTCCCCCCGGTCAAAAGGGCCATCTGAAAAAAGTGTAAAATCCAGAAAGGCAGGACAGGCCATGGAGAACTGGGAGCCTTGTTATGCTGATGGGCGGGATGTAAACTGCCAACAGACGCTCGGGAGAAGTGTATGGTGTTTCCTGAAACATCTAAAAAACAAAGCAACAGAGCCTAGGGCACTTCCACTTATGGTCCTATAGCTTAGGGAAATTAAAATCAAAAAGACACAGCCACCCCAATGTTTGGGACGCCTCTGTTTACAAGAACCTCGTTTACCGTACAAGTTCAATATCACAGAAAGTGAAAAATGGATAAAGAACTTGTGGTACTTACGTACAATGCAGTATCACTCAGCAGTGAAATCTATGTCATCAGGCCCGTAGCAGCACAATGAGTGGATTCAGGTACGATGATTCTAACTGAAATAAGTCACACAGAAAAAGAAACATCATAAGATATCAGTAATACACGGAATGTAAACTTGGCTACACAGGAACTGAATTACAGAACAGAACAGGGTCTCAAATTTAGAAAACCAACTTATGCTTGTTTAAGGGTAAAGGTGAGTTCGGGTGCTGCATAAAACCAGAGATTGAAATGAGCACAGATAAAGTTCCTTAAGCCAAATATGGAATAGACAAGAGCTACTCCTTGCTCAACGAAATGGACTCAACACCGCATATTAAACGCCTAAGAATGTACCTGACTCTTAAGTATCTTAAAACCTATGGATTGCTATGTCTCCGAAAGAGAATCAAGCATGTGTACAGGGACATAAACGCAGCAGTGATAGGATTGGAGAGGTTCGGTGAGCAAATGAAGACCCTTTGAAGTCATATTGCATGGTACCCATTCCACGGGTTTCAACTACCCAGGTTTAAAGTATTCTTCCTTCAGCTAAAACATGCATGTGGAACCTAGAGTATGATCAACCATGTGATCGGGAGACGTGTTCAAATATGTCTCAGTTTTCGTACCCTGGTACTCGGGTGCAACATTCCAGACGCTTTACTAACACTCTCCCGACTTGGAGAGTCAGTCCCTTTAACCTCCTGTTTGGCCCAGTTTGCAATTTCTGCGGAAGATGAACGGGAATAGCGAGAACCAATGAGAGACTAGCTGGAGGTGTCTGGACGGGCAAATTTAACTCTCATTTCCCACCAGGAAGAGGAAATAACCAAAGGCTCAGCGTGCCGTGCCGGAACCAGATTAGGGCCTGAAGCCATCCTGCGGTGTTGCGGCCAGCTCACAAGAAAACGAGTTGAAGAAAGGAGCTCAGGGGCACTGTAATTCACAAACCTGCAGAGTTATAAATGACAACTATCGTCCAAAAATATACTGAAGTAAGGCTGCCAAGAGGACTTGAAAGCGGGGCAGAATTGCAGGAAACCGATTTCAGGAGGTAGACTGGAATTGCATTGAAAGCATAGGAAAAGAGGCAGAACGTCCACAATGATGCACTTGGCCAAAAAGGGTGTATGCGTTTTTTCCTGAATATATTCAGGAAAAAACGCATACGCCCTTTTTGGCCAACCAAGCAAGCTTGCAAAGGAAATCTGCACTACAATGAAGTCTCACTTCCCCCCGGTCAAAAGGGCCATCTGAAAAAAGTGTAAAATCCAGAAAGGCAGGACAGGCCATGGAGAACTGGGAGCCTTGTTATGCTGATGGGCGGGATGTAAACTGCCAACAGACACTCGGGAGAAGTGTATGGTGTTTCCTGAAACATCTAAAAAACAAAGCAACAGAGCCTAGGGCACTTCCACTTATGGTCCTATAGCTTAGGGAAATTAAAATCAAAAAGATACAGCCACCCCAATGTTTGGGACGCCTCTGTTTACAAGAAACTCGTTTACCGTACAAGTTCAATATCACAGAAAGTGAAAAATGGATAAAGAACTTGTGGTACTTACGTACAATGCAGTATCACTCAGCAGTGAAATCTATGTCATCAGGCCCGTAGCAGCACAATGAGTGGATTCAGGTACGATGATTCTAACTGAAATAAGTCACACAGAAAAAGAAACATCATAAGATATCAGTAATACACGGAATGTAAACTTGGCTACACAGGAACTGAATTACAGAACAGAACAGGGTCTCAAATTTAGAAAACCAACTTATGCTTGTTTAAGGGTAAAGGTGAGTTGGGGTGCTGCATAAAACCAGAGATTGAAATGAGCACAGATAAAGTTCCTTAAGCCAAATATGGAATAGACAAGAGCTACTCCTTGCTCAACAAAATGGACTCAACACCGCATATTAAACGCCTAAGAATGTACCTGACTCTTAAGTATCTTAAAACCTATGGATTGCTATGTCTCCGAAAGAGAATCAAGCATGTGTACAGGGACATAAACGCAGCAGTGATAGGATTGGAGAGGTTCGGTGAGCAAATGAAGACCCTTTGAAGTCATATTGCATGGTACCCATTCCACGGGTTTCAACTACCCAGGTTTAAGGTATTCTTCCTTCAGCTAAAACATGCATGTGGAACCTAGAGTATGATCAACCATGTGATCGGGAGACGTGTTCAAATATGTCTCAGTTTTCGTACCCTGGTACTCGGGTGCAACATTCCAGACGCTTTACTAACACTCTCCCGACTTGGAGAGTCAGTCCCTTTAACCTCCTGTTTGGCCCAGTTTGCAATTTCTGCGGAAGATGAACGGGAATAGCGAGAACCAATGAGAGACTAGCTGGAGGTGTCTGGACGGGCAAATTTAACTCTCATTTCCCACCAGGAAGAGGAAATAACCAAAGGCTCAGCGTGCCGTGCCGGAACCAGATTAGGGCCTGAAGCCATCCTGCGGTGTTGCGGCCAGCTCACAAGAAAACGAGTTGAAGAAAGGAGCTCAGGGGCACTGTAATTCACAAACCTGCAGAGTTATAAATGACAGCTATCGTCCAAAAATATACTGAAGTAAGGCTGCCAAGAGGACTTGAAAGCGGGGCAGAATTGCAGGAAACCGATTTCAGGAGGTAGACTGGAATTGCATTGAAAGCATAGGAAAAGAGGCAGAACGTCCACAATGATGCACTTGGCCAAAAAGGGCGTATGCGTTTTTTCCTGAATATATTCAGGAAAAAACGCATACGCCCTTTTTGGCCAACCAAGCAAGCTTGCAAAGGAAATCTGCACTACAATGAAGTCTCACTTCCCCCCGGTCAAAAGGGCCATCTGAAAAAAGTGTAAAATCCAGAAAGGCAGGACAGGCCATGGAGAACTGGGAGCCTTGTTATGCTGATGGGCGGGATGTAAACTGCCAACAGACACTCGGGAGAAGTGTATGGTGTTTCCTGAAACATCTAAAAAACAAAGCAACAGAGCCTAGGGCACTTCCACTTATGGTCCTATAGCTTAGGGAAATTAAAATCAAAAAGATACAGCCACCCCAATGTTTGGGACGCCTCTGTTTACAAGAACCTCGTTTACCGTACAAGTTCAATATCACAGAAAGTGAAAAATGGATAAAGAACTTGTGGTACTTACGTACAATGCAGTATCACTCAGCAGTGAAATCTATGTCATCAGGCCCGTAGCAGCACAATGAGTGGATTCAGGTATGATGATTCTAACTGAAATAAGTCACACAGAAAAAGAAACATCATAAGATATCAGTAATACACGGAATGTAAACTTGGCTACACAGGAACTGAATTACAGAACAGAACAGGGTCTCAAATTTAGAAAACCAACTTATGCTTGTTTAAGGGTAAAGGTGAGTTGGGGTGCTGCATAAAACCAGAGATTGAAATGAGCACAGATAAAGTTCCTTAAGCCAAATATGGAATACACAAGAGCTACTCCTTGCTCAACGAAATGGACTCAACACCGCATATTAAACGCCTAAGAATGTACCTGACTCTTAAGTATCTTAAAACCTATGGATTGCTATGTCTCCGAAAGAGAATCAAGCATGTGTACAGGGACATAAACGCAGCAGTGATAGGATTGGAGAGGTTCGGTGAGCAAATGAAGACCCTTTGAAGTCATATTGCATGGTACCCATTCCACGGGTTTCAACTACCCAGGTTTAAGGTATTCTTCCTTCAGCTAAAACATGCATGTGGAACCTAGAGTATGATCAACCATGTGATCGGGAGACGTGTTCAAATATGTCTCAGTTTTCGTACCCTGGTACTCGGGTGCAACATTCCAGACGCTTTACTAACACTCTCCCGACTTGGAGAGTCAGTCCCTTTAACCTCCTGTTTGGCCCAGTTTGCAATTTCTGCGGAAGATGAACGGGAATAGCGAGAACCAATGAGAGACTAGCTGGAGGTGTCTGGACGGGCAAATTTAACTCTCATTTCCCACCAGGAAGAGGAAATAACCAAAGGCTCAGCGTGCCGTGCCGGAACCAGATTAGGGCCTGAAGCCATCCTGCGGTGTTGCGGCCAGCTCACAAGAAAACGAGTTGAAGAAAGGAGCTCAGGGGCACTGTAATTCACAAACCTGCAGAGTTATAAATGACAACTATCGTCCAAAAATATACTGAAGTAAGGCTGCCAAGAGGACTTGAAAGCGGGGCAGAATTGCAGGAAACCGATTTCAGGAGGTAGACTGGAATTGCATTGAAAGCATAGGAAAAGAGGCAGAACGTCCACAATGATGCACTTGGCCAAAAAGGGCGTATGCGTTTTTTCCTGAATATATTCAGGAAAAAACGCATACGCCCTTTTTGGCCAACCAAGCAAGCTTGCAAAGGAAATCTGCACTACAATGAAGTCTCACTTCCCCCCGGTCAAAAGGGCCATCTGAAAAAAGTGTAAAATCCAGAAAGGCAGGACAGGCCATGGAGAACTGGGAGCCTTGTTATGCTGATGGGCGGGATGTAAATTGCCAACAGACACTCGGGAGAAGTGTATGGTGTTTCCTGAAACATCTAAAAAACAAAGCAACAGAGCCTAGGGCACTTCCACTTATGGTCCTATAGCTTAGGGAAATTAAAATCAAGAAGACACAGCCACCCCAATGTTTGGGACGCCTCTGTTTACAAGAACCTCGTTTACCGTACAAGTTCAATATCACAGAAAGTGAAAAATGGATAAAGAACTTGTGGTACTTACGTACAATGCAGTATCACTCAGCAGTGAAATCTATGTCATCAGGCCCGTAGCAGCACAATGAGTGGATTCAGGTATGATGATTCTAACTGAAATAAGTCACACAGAAAAAGAAACATCATAAGATATCAGTAATACACGGAATGTAAACTTGGCTACACAGGAACTGAATTACAGAACAGAACAGGGTCTCAAATTTAGAAAACCAACTTATGCTTGTTTAAGGGTAAAGGTGAGTTGGGGTGCTGCATAAAACCAGAGATTGAAATGAGCACAGATAAAGTTCCTTAAGCCAAATATGGAATACACAAGAGCTACTCCTTGCTCAACGAAATGGACTCAACACCGCATATTAAACGCCTAAGAATGTACCTGACTCTTAAGTATCTTAAAACCTATGGATTGCTATGTCTCCGAAAGAGAATCAAGCATGTGTACAGGGACATAAACGCAGCAGTGATAGGATTGGAGAGGTTCGGTGAGCAAATGAAGACCCTTTGAAGTCATATTGCATGGTACCCATTCCACGGGTTTCAACTACCCAGGTTTAAGGTATTCTTCCTTCAGCTAAAACATGCATGTGGAACCTAGAGTATGATCAACCATGTGATCGGGAGACGTGTTCAAATATGTCTCAGTTTTCGTACCCTGGTACTCGGGTGCAACATTCCAGACGCTTTACTAACACTCTCCCGACTTGGAGAGTCAGTCCCTTTAACCTCCTGTTTGGCCCAGTTTGCAATTTCTGCGGAAGATGAACAGGAATAGCGAGAACCAATGAGAGACTAGCTGGAGGTGTCTGGACGGGCAAATTTAACTCTCATTTCCCACCAGGAAGAGGAAATAACCAAAGGCTCAGCGTGCCATGCCGGAACAAGATTAGGGCCTGAAGCCATCCTGCGGTGTTGCGGCCAGCTCACAAGAAAACGAGTTGAAGAAAGGAGCTCAGGGGCACTGTAATTCACAAACCTGCAGAGTTATAAATGACAACTATCGTCCAAAAATATACTGAAGTAAGGCTGCCAAGAGGACTTGAAAGCGGGGCAGAATTGCAGGAAACCGATTTCAGGAGGTAGACTGGAATTGCATTGAAAGCATAGGAAAAGAGGCAGAACGTCCACAATGATGCACTTGGCCAAAAAGGGCGTATGCGTTTTTTCCTGAATATATTCAGGAAAAAACGCATACGCCCTTTTTGGCCAACCAAGCAAGCTTGCAAAGGAAATCTGCACTACAATGAAGTCTCACTTCCCCCCGGTCAAAAGGGCCATCTGAAAAAAGTGTAAAATCCAGAAAGGCAGGACAGGCCATGGAGAACTGGGAGCCTTGTTATGCTGATGGGCGGGATGTAAACTGCCAACAGACACTCGGGAGAAGTGTATGGTGTTTCCTGAAACATCTAAAAAACAAAGCAACAGAGCCTAGGGCACTTCCACTTATGGTCCTATAGCTGAGGGAAATTAAAATCAAAAAGACACAGCCACCCCAATGTTTGGGACGCCTCTGTTTACAAGAACCTCGTTTACCGTACAAGTTCAATATCACAGAAAGTGAAAAATGGATAAAGAACTTGTGGTACTTACGTACAATGCAGTATCACTCAGCAGTGAAATCTATGTCATCAGGCCCGTAGCAGCACAATGAGTGGATTCAGGTACGATGATTCTAACTGAAATAAGTCACACAGAAAAAGAAACATCATAAGATATCAGTAATACACGGAATGTAAACTTGGCTACACAGGAACTGAATTACAGAACAGAACAGGGTCTCAAATTTAGAAAACCAACTTATGCTTGTTTAAGGGTAAAGGTGAGTTGGGGTGCTGCATAAAACCAGAGATTGAAATGAGCACAGATAAAGTTCCTTAAGCCAAATATGGAATAGACAAGAGCTACTCCTTGCTCAACGAAATGGACTCAACACCGCATATTAAACGCCTAAGAATGTACCTGACTCTTAAGTATCTTAAAACCTATGGATTGCTATGTCTCCGAAAGAGAATCAAGCATGTGTACAGGGACATAAACGCAGCAGTGATAGGATTGGAGAGGTTCGGTGAGCAAATGAAGACCCTTTGAAGTCATATTGCATGGTACCCATTCCACGGGTTTCAACTACCCAGGTTTAAGGTATTCTTCCTTCAGCTAAAACATGCATGTGGAACCTAGAGTATGATCAACCATGTGATCGGGAGACGTGTTCAAATATGTCTCAGTTTTCGTACCCTGGTACTCGGGTGCAACATTCCAGACGCTTTACTAACACTCTCCCGACTTGGAGAGTCAGTCCCTTTAACCTCCTGTTTGGCCCAGTTTGCAATTTCTGCGGAAGATGAACAGGAATAGCGAGAACCAATGAGAGACTAGCTGGAGGTGTCTGGACGGGCAAATTTAACTCTCATTTCCCACCAGGAAGAGGAAATAACCAAAGGCTCAGCGTGCCGTGCCGGAACCAGATTAGGGCCTGAAGCCATCCTGCGGTGTTGCGGCCAGCTCACAAGAAAACGAGTTGAAGAAAGGAGCTCAGGGGCACTGTAATTCACAAACCTGCAGAGTTATAAATGACAACTATCGTCCAAAAATATACTGAAGTAAGGCTGCCAAGAGGACTTGAAAGCGGGGCAGAATTGCAGGAAACCGATTTCAGGAGGTAGACTGGAATTGCATTGAAAGCATAGGAAAAGAGGCAGAACGTCCACAATGATGCACTTGGCCAAAAAGGGCGTATGCGTTTTTTCCTGAATATATTCAGGAAAAAACGCATACGCCCTTTTTGGCCAACCAAGCAAGCTTGCAAAGGAAATCTGCACTACAATGAAGTCTCACTTCCCCCCGGTCAAAAGGGCCATCTGAAAAAAGTGTAAAATCCAGAAAGGCAGGACAGGCCATGGAGAACTGGGAGCCTTGTTATGCTGATGGGCGGGATGTAAATTGCCAACAGACACTCGGGAGAAGTGTATGGTGTTTCCTGAAACATCTAAAAAACAAAGCAACAGAGCCTAGGGCACTTCCACTTATGGTCCTATAGCTTAGGGAAATTAAAATCAAAAAGACACAGCCACCCCAATGTTTGGGACGCCTCTGTTTACAAGAACCTCGTTTACCGTACAAGTTCAATATCACAGAAAGTGAAAAATGGATAAAGAACTTGTGGTACTTACGTACAATGCAGTATCACTCAGCAGTGAAATCTATGTCATCAGGCCCGTAGCAGCACAATGAGTGGATTCAGGTACGATGATTCTAACTGAAATAAGTCACACAGAAAAAGAAACATCATAAGATATCAGTAATACACGGAATGTAAACTTGGCTACACAGGAACTGAATTACAGAACAGAACAGGGTCTCAAATTTAGAAAACCAACTTATGCTTGTTTAAGGGTAAAGGTGAGTTGGGGTGCTGCATAAAACCAGAGATTGAAATGAGCACAGATAATGTTCCTTAAGCCAAATATGGAATAGACAAGAGCTACTCCTTGCTCAACGAAATGGACTCAACACCGCATATTAAACGCCTAAGAATGTACCTGACTCTTAAGTATCTTAAAACCTATGGATTGCTATGTCTCCGAAAGAGAATCAAGCATGTGTACAGGGACATAAACGCAGCAGTGATAGGATTGGAGAGGTTCGGTGAGCAAATGAAGACCCTTTGAAGTCATATTGCATGGTACCCATTCCACGGGTTTCAACTACCCAGGTTTAAGGTATTCTTCCTTCAGCTAAAACATGCATGTGGAACCTAGAGTATGATCAACCATGTGATCGGGAGACGTGTTCAAATATGTCTCAGTTTTCGTACCCTGGTACTCGGGTGCAACATTCCAGACGCTTTACTAACACTCTCCCGACTTGGAGAGTCAGTCCCTTTAACCTCCTGTTTGGCCCAGTTTGCAATTTCTGCGGAAGATGAACGGGAATAGCGAGAACCAATGAGAGACTAGCTGGAGGTGTCTGGACGGGCAAATTTAACTCTCATTTCCCACCAGGAAGAGGAAATAACCAAAGGCTCAGCGTGCCGTGCCGGAACCAGATTAGGGCCTGAAGCCATCCTGCGGTGTTGCGGCCAGCTCACAAGAAAACGAGTTGAAGAAAGGAGCTCAGGGGCACTGTAATTCACAAACCTGCAGAGTTATAAATGACAACTATCGTCCAAAAATATACTGAAGTAAGGCTGCCAAGAGGACTTGAAAGCGGGGCAGAATTGCAGGAAACCGATTTCAGGAGGTAGACTGGAATTGCATTGAAAGCATAGGAAAAGAGGCAGAACGTCCACAATGATGCACTTGGCCAAAAAGGGCGTATGCGTTTTTTCCTGAATATATTCAGGAAAAAACGCATACGCCCTTTTTGGCCAACCAAGCAAGCTTGCAAAGGAAATCTGCACTACAATGAAGTCTCACTTCCCCCCGGTCAAAAGGGCCATCTGAAAAAAGTGTAAAATCCAGAAAGGCAGGACAGGCCATGGAGAACTGGGAGCCTTGTTATGCTGATGGGCGGGATGTAAACTGCCAACAGACACTCGGGAGAAGTGTATGGTGTTTCCTGAAACATCTAAAAAACAAAGCAACAGAGTCTAGGGCACTTCCACTTATGGTCCTATAGCTTAGGGAAATTAAAATCAAAAAGATACAGCCACCCCAATGTTTGGGACGCCTCTGTTTACAAGAACCTCGTTTACCGTACAAGTTCAATATCACAGAAAGTGAAAAATGGATAAAGAACTTGTGGTACTTACGTACAATGCAGTATCACTCAGCAGTGAAATCTATGTCATCAGGCCCGTAGCAGCACAATGAGTGGATTCAGGTACGATGATTCTAACTGAAATAAGTCACACAGAAAAAGAAACATCATAAGATATCAGTAATACACGGAATGTAAACTTGGCTACACAGGAACTGAATTACAGAACAGAACAGGGTCTCAAATTTAGAAAACCAACTTATGCTTGTTTAAGGGTAAAGGTGAGTTGGGGTGCTGCATAAAACCAGAGATTGAAATGAGCACAGATAAAGTTCCTTAAGCCAAATATGGAATAGACAAGAGCTACTCCTTGCTCAACGAAATGGACTCAACACCGCATATTAAACGCCTAAGAATGTACCTGACTCTTAAGTATCTTAAAACCTATGGATTGCTATGTCTCCGAAAGAGAATCAAGCATGTGTACAGGGACATAAACGCAGCAGTGATAGGATTGGAGAGGTTCGGTGAGCAAATGAAGACCCTTTGAAGTCATATTGCATGGTACCCATTCCACGGGTTTCAACTACCCAGGTTTAAGGTATTCTTCCTTCAGCTAAAACATGCATGTGGAACCTAGAGTATGATCAACCATGTGATCGGGAGACGTGTTCAAATATGTCTCAGTTTTCGTACCCTGGTACTCGGGTGCAACATTCCAGACGCTTTACTAACACTCTCCCAACTTGGAGAGTCAGTCCCTTTAACCTCCTGTTTGGCCCAGTTTGCAATTTCTGCGGAAGATGAACGGGAATAGTGAGAACCAATGAGAGACTAGCTGGAGGTGTCTGGACGGGCAAATTTAACTCTCATTTCCCACCAGGAAGAGGAAATAACCAAAGGCTCAGCGTGCCGTGCCGGAACCAGATTAGGGCCTGAAGCCATCCTGCGGTGTTGCGGCCAGCTCAAAAGAAAACGAGTTGAAGAAAGGAGCTCAGGGGCACTGTAATTCACAAACCTGCAGAGTTATAAATGACAACTATCGTCCAGAAATATACTGAAGTAAGGCTGCCAAGAGGACTTGAAAGCGGGGCAGAATTGCAGGAAACCGATTTCAGGAGGTAGACTGGAATTGCATTGAAAGCATAGGAAAAGAGGCAGAACGTCCACAATGATGCACTTGGCCAAAAAGGGCGTATGCGTTTTTTCCTGAATATATTCAGGAAAAAACGCATACGCCCTTTTTGGCCAACCAAGCAAGCTTGCAAAGGAAATCTGCACTACAATGAAGTCTCACTTCCCCCCGGTCAAAAGGGCCATCTGAAAAAAGTGTAAAATCCAGAAAGGCAGGACAGGCCATGGAGAACTGGGAGCCTTGTTATGCTGATGGGCGGGATGTAAATTGCCAACAGCCACTCGGGAGAAGTGTATGGTGTTTCCTGAAACATCTAAAAAACAAAGCAACAGAGCCTAGGGCACTTCCACTTATGGTCCTATAGCTTAGGGAAATTAAAATCAAGAAGACACAGCCACCCCAATGTTTGGGACGCCTCTGTTTACAAGAACCTCGTTTACCGTACAAGTTCAATATCACAGAAAGTGAAAAATGGATAAAGAACTTGTGGTACTTACGTACAATGCAGTATCACTCAGCAGTGAAATCTATGTCATCAGGCCCGTAGCAGCACAATGAGTGGATTCAGGTATGATGATTCTAACTGAAATAAGTCACACAGAAAAAGAAACATCATAAGATATCAGTAATACACGGAATGTAAACTTGGCTACACAGGAACTGAATTACAGAACAGAACAGGGTCTCAAATTTAGAAAACCAACTTATGCTTGTTTAAGGGTAAAGGTGAGTTGGGGTGCTGCATAAAACCAGAGATTGAAATGAGCACAGATAAAGTTCCTTAAGCCAAATATGGAATACACAAGAGCTACTCCTTGCTCAACGAAATGGACTCAACACCGCATATTAAACGCCTAAGAATGTACCTGACTCTTAAGTATCTTAAAACCTATGGATTGCTATGTCTCCGAAAGAGAATCAAGCATGTGTACAGGGACATAAACGCAGCAGTGATAGGATTGGAGAGGTTCGGTGAGCAAATGAAGACCCTTTGAAGTCATATTGCATGGTACCCATTCCACGGGTTTCAACTACCCAGGTTTAAGGTATTCTTCCTTCAGCTAAAACATGCATGTGGAACCTAGAGTATGATCAACCATGTGATCGGGAGACATGTTCAAATATGTCTCAGTTTTCGTACCCTGGTACTCGGGTGCAACATTCCAGACGCTTTACTAACACTCTCCCGACTTGGAGAGTCAGTCCCTTTAACCTCCTGTTTGGCCCAGTTTGCAATTTCTGCGGAAGATGAACGGGAATAGCGAGAACCAATGAGAGACTAGCTGGAGGTGTCTGGACGGGCAAATTTAACTCTCATTTCCCACCAGGAAGAGGAAATAACCAAAGGCTCAGCGTGCCGTGCCGGAACCAGATTAGGGCCTGAAGCCATCCTGCGGTGTTGCGGCCAGCTCACAAGAAAACGAGTTGAAGAAAGGAGCTCAGGGGCACTGTAATTCACAAACCTGCAGAGTTATAAATGACAACTATCGTCCAAAAATATACTGAAGTAAGGCTGCCAAGAGGACTTGAAAGCGGGGCAGAATTGCAGGAAACCGATTTCAGGAGGTAGACTGGAATTGCATTGAAAGCATAGGAAAAGAGGCAGAACGTCCACAATGATGCACTTGGCCAAAAAGGGCGTATGCGTTTTTTCCTGAATATATTCAGGAAAAAACGCATACGCCCTTTTTGGCCAACCAAGCAAGCTTGCAAAGGAAATCTGCACTACAATGAAGTCTCACTTCCCCCCGGTCAAAAGGGCCATCTGAAAAAAGTGTAAAATCCAGAAAGGCAGGACAGGCCATGGAGAACTGGGAGCCTTGTTATGCTGATGGGCGGGATGTAAACTGCCAACAGACACTCGGGAGAAGTGTATGGTGTTTCCTGAAACATCTAAAAAACAAAGCAACAGAGTCTAGGGCACTTCCACTTATGGTCCTATAGCTTAGGGAAATTAAAATCAAAAAGATACAGCCACCCCAATGTTTGGGACGCCTCTGTTTACAAGAACCTCGTTTACCGTACAAGTTCAATATCACAGAAAGTGAAAAATGGATAAAGAACTTGTGGTACTTACGTACAATGCAGTATCACTCAGCAGTGAAATCTATGTCATCAGGCCCGTAGCAGCACAATGAGTGGATTCAGGTACGATGATTCTAACTGAAATAAGTCACACAGAAAAAGAAACATCATAAGATATCAGTAATACACGGAATGTAAACTTGGCTACACAGGAACTGAATTACAGAACAGAACAGGGTCTCAAATTTAGAAAACCAACTTATGCTTGTTTAAGGGTAAAGGTGAGTTGGGGTGCTGCATAAAACCAGAGATTGAAATGAGCACAGATAAAGTTCCTTAAGCCAAATATGGAATAGACAAGAGCTACTCCTTGCTCAACGAAATGGACTCAACACCGCATATTAAACGCCTAAGAATGTACCTGACTCTTAAGTATCTTAAAACCTATGGATTGCTATGTCTCCGAAAGAGAATCAAGCATGTGTACAGGGACATAAACGCAGCAGTGATAGGATTGGAGAGGTTCGGTGAGCAAATGAAGACCCTTTGAAGTCATATTGCATGGTACCCATTCCACGGGTTTCAACTACCCAGGTTTAAGGTATTCTTCCTTCAGCTAAAACATGCATGTGGAACCTAGAGTATGATCAACCATGTGATCGGGAGATGTGTTCAAATATGTCTCAGTTTTCGTACCCTGGTACTCGGGTGCAACATTCCAGATGCTTTACTAACACTCTCCCGACTTGGAGAGTCAGTCCCTTTAACCTCCTGTTTGGCCCAGTTTGCAATTTCTGCGGAAGATGAACGGGAATAGCGAGAACCAATGAGAGACTAGCTGGAGGTGTCTGGACGGGCAAATTTAACTCTCATTTCCCACCAGGAAGAGGAAATAACCAAAGGCTCAGCGTGCCGTGCCGGAACCAGATTAGGGCCTGAAGCCATCCTGCGGTGTTGCGGCCAGCTCACAAGAAAACGAGTTGAAGAAAGGAGCTCAGGGGCACTGTAATTCACAAACCTGCAGAGTTATAAATGACAACTATCGTCCAAAAATATACTGAAGTAAGGCTGCCAAGAGGACTTGAAAGCGGGGCAGAATTGCAGGAAACCGATTTCAGGAGGTAGACTGGAATTGCATTGAAAGCATAGGAAAAGAGGCAGAACGTCCACAATGATGCACTTGGCCAAAAAGGGCGTATGCGTTTTTTCCTGAATATATTCAGGAAAAAACGCATACGCCCTTTTTGGCCAACCAAGCAAGCTTGCAAAGGAAATCTGCACTACAATGAAGTCTCACTTCCCCCCGGTCAAAAGGGCCATCTGAAAAAAGTGTAAAATCCAGAAAGGCAGGACAGGCCATGGAGAACTGGGAGCCTTGTTATGCTGATGGGCGGGATGTAAACTGCCAACAGACACTCGGGAGAAGTGTATGGTGTTTCCTGAAACATCTAAAAAACAAAGCAACAGAGTCTAGGGCACTTCCACTTATGGTCCTATAGCTTAGGGAAATTAAAATCAAAAAGATACAGCCACCCCAATGTTTGGGACGCCTCTGTTTACAAGAACCTCGTTTACCGTACAAGTTCAATATCACAGAAAGTGAAAAATGGATAAAGAACTTGTGGTACTTACGTACAATGCAGTATCACTCAGCAGTGAAATCTATGTCATCAGGCCCGTAGCAGCACAATGAGTGGATTCAGGTATGATGATTCTAACTGAAATAAGTCACACAGAAAAAGAAACATCATAAGATATCAGTAATACACGGAATGTAAACTTGGCTACACAGGAACTGAATTACAGAACAGAACAGGGTCTCAAATTTAGAAAACCAACTTATGCTTGTTTAAGGGTAAAGGTGAGTTGGGGTGCTGCATAAAACCAGAGATTGAAATGAGCACAGATAAAGTTCCTTAAGCCAAATATGGAATAGACAAGAGCTACTCCTTGCTCAACGAAATGGACTCAACACCGCATATTAAACGCCTAAGAATGTACCTGACTCTTAAGTATCTTAAAACCTATGGATTGCTATGTCTCCGAAAGAGAATCAAGCATGTGTACAGGGACATAAACGCAGCAGTGATAGGATTGGAGAGGTTCGGTGAGCAAATGAAGACCCTTTGAAGTCATATTGCATGGTACCCATTCCACGGGTTTCAACTACCCAGGTTTAAGGTATTCTTCCTTCAGCTAAAACATGCATGTGGAACCTAGAGTATGATCAACCATGTGATCGGGAGACGTGTTCAAATATGTCTCAGTTTTCGTACCCTGGTACTCGGGTGCAACATTCCAGACGCTTTACTAACACTCTCCCGACTTGGAGAGTCAGTCCCTTTAACCTCCTGTTTGGCCCAGTTTGCAATTTCTGCGGAAGATGAACAGGAATAGCGAGAACCAATGAGAGACTAGCTGGAGGTGTCTGGACGGGCAAATTTAACTCTCATTTCCCACCAGGAAGAGGAAATAACCAAAGGCTCAGCGTGCCATGCCGGAACAAGATTAGGGCCTGAAGCCATCCTGCGGTGTTGCGGCCAGCTCACAAGAAAACGAGTTGAAGAAAGGAGCTCAGGGGCACTGTAATTCACAAACCTGCAGAGTTATAAATGACAACTATCGTCCAAAAATATACTGAAGTAAGGCTGCCAAGAGGACTTGAAAGCGGGGCAGAATTGCAGGAAACCGATTTCAGGAGGTAGACTGGAATTGCATTGAAAGCATAGGAAAAGAGGCAGAACGTCCACAATGATGCACTTGGCCAAAAAGGGCGTATGCGTTTTTTCCTGAATATATTCAGGAAAAAACGCATACGCCCTTTTTGGCCAACCAAGCAAGCTTGCAAAGGAAATCTGCACTACAATGAAGTCTCACTTCCCCCCGGTCAAAAGGGCCATCTGAAAAAAGTGTAAAATCCAGAAAGGCAGGACAGGCCATGGAGAACTGGGAGCCTTGTTATGCTGATGGGCGGGATGTAAACTGCCAACAGACACTCGGGAGAAGTGTATGGTGTTTCCTGAAACATCTAAAAAACAAAGCAACAGAGTCTAGGGCACTTCCACTTATGGTCCTATAGCTTAGGGAAATTAAAATCAAAAAGATACAGCCACCCCAATGTTTGGGACGCCTCTGTTTACAAGAACCTCGTTTACCGTACAAGTTCAATATCACAGAAAGTGAAAAATGGATAAAGAACTTGTGGTACTTACGTACAATGCAGTATCACTCAGCAGTGAAATCTATGTCATCAGGCCCGTAGCAGCACAATGAGTGGATTCAGGTATGATGATTCTAACTGAAATAAGTCACACAGAAAAAGAAACATCATAAGATATCAGTAATACACGGAATGTAAACTTGGCTACACAGGAACTGAATTACAGAACAGAACAGGGTCTCAAATTTAGAAAACCAACTTATGCTTGTTTAAGGGGAAAGGTGAGTTGGGGTGCTGCATAAAACCAGAGATTGAAATGAGCACAGATAAAGTTCCTTAAGCCAAATATGGAATAGACAAGAGCTACTCCTTGCTCAACGAAATGGACTCAACACCGCATATTAAACGCCTAAGAATGTACCTGACTCTTAAGTATCTTAAAACCTATGGATTGCTATGTCTCCGAAAGAGAATCAAGCATGTGTACAGGGACATAAACGCAGCAGTGATAGGATTGGAGAGGTTCGGTGAGCAAATGAAGACCCTTTGAAGTCATATTGCATGGTACCCATTCCACGGGTTTCAACTACCCAGGTTTAAGGTATTCTTCCTTCAGCTAAAACATGCATGTGGAACCTAGAGTATGATCAACCATGTGATCGGGAGACGTGTTCAAATATGTCTCAGTTTTCGTACCCTGGTACTCGGGTGCAACATTCCAGACGCTTTACTAACACTCTCCCGACTTGGAGAGTCAGTCCCTTTAACCTCCTGTTTGGCCCAGTTTGCAATTTCTGCGGAAGATGAACAGGAATAGCGAGAACCAATGAGAGACTAGCTGGAGGTGTCTGGACGGGCAAATTTAACTCTCATTTCCCACCAGGAAGAGGAAATAACCAAAGGCTCAGCGTGCCATGCCGGAACAAGATTAGGGCCTGAAGCCATCCTGCGGTGTTGCGGCCAGCTCACAAGAAAACGAGTTGAAGAAAGGAGCTCAGGGGCACTGTAATTCACAAACCTGCAGAGTTATAAATGACAACTATCGTCCAAAAATATACTGAAGTAAGGCTGCCAAGAGGACTTGAAAGCGGGGCAGAATTGCAGGAAACCGATTTCAGGAGGTAGACTGGAATTGCATTGAAAGCATAGGAAAAGAGGCAGAACGTCCACAATGATGCACTTGGCCAAAAAGGGCATATGCGTTTTTTCCTGAATATATTCAGGAAAAAACGCATACGCCCTTTTTGGCCAACCAAGCAAGCTTGCAAAGGAAATCTGCAACACAATGAAGTCTCACTTCCCCCCGGTCAAAAGGGCCATCTGAAAAAAGTGTAAAATCCAGAAAGGCAGGACAGGCCATGGAGAACTGGGAGCCTTGTTATGCTGATGGGCGGGATGTAAACTGCCAACAGACACTCGGGAGAAGTGTATGGTGTTTCCTGAAACATCTAAAAAACAAAGCAACAGAGCCTAGGGCACTTCCACTTATGGTCCTATAGCTTAGGGAAATTAAAATCAAAAAGACACAGCCACCCCAATGTTTGGGACGCCTCTGTTTACAAGAACCTCGTTTACCGTACAAGTTCAATATCACAGAAAGTGAAAAATGGATAAAGAACTTGTGGTACTTACGTACAATGCAGTATCACTCAGCAGTGAAATCTATGTCATCAGGCCCGTAGCAGCACAATGAGTGGATTCAGGTACGATGATTCTAACTGAAATAAGTCACACAGAAAAAGAAACATCATAAGATATCAGTAATACACGGAATGTAAACTTGGCTACACAGGAACTGAATTACAGAACAGAACAGGGTCTCAAATTTAGAAAACCAACTTATGCTTGTTTAAGGGTAAAGGTGAGTTGGGGTGCTGCATAAAACCAGAGATTGAAATGAGCACAGATAAAGTTCCTTAAGCCAAATATGGAATACACAAGAGCTACTCCTTGCTCAACGAAATGGACTCAACACCGCATATTAAACGCCTAAGAATGTACCTGACTCTTAAGTATCTTAAAACCTATGGATTGCTATGTCTCCGAAAGAGAATCAAGCATGTGTACAGGGACATAAACGCAGCAGTGATAGGATTGGAGAGGTTCGGTGAGCAAATGAAGACCCTTTGAAGTCATATTGCATGGTACCCATTCCACGGGTTTCAACTACCCAGGTTTAAGGTATTCTTCCTTCAGCTAAAACATGCATGTGGAACCTAGAGTATGATCAACCATGTGATCGGGAGACGTGTTCAAATATGTCTCAGTTTTCGTACCCTGGTACTCGGGTGCAACATTCCAGACGCTTTACTAACACTCTCCCGACTTGGAGAGTCAGTCCCTTTAACCTCCTGTTTGGCCCAGTTTGCAATTTCTGCGGAAGATGAACGGGAATAGCGAGAACCAATGAGAGACTAGCTGGAGGTGTCTGGACGGGCAAATTTAACTCTCATTTCCCACCAGGAAGAGGAAATAACCAAAGGCTCAGCGTGCCGTGCCGGAACCAGATTAGGGCCTGAAGCCATCCTGCGGTGTTGCGGCCAGCTCACAAGAAAGCGAGTTGAAGAAAGGAGCTCAGGGGCACTGTAATTCACAAACCTGCAGAGTTATAAATGACAGCTATCGTCCAAAAATATACTGAAGTAAGGCTGCCAAGAGGACTTGAAAGCGGGGCAGAATTGCAGGAAACCGATTTCAGGAGGTAGACTGGAATTGCATTGAAAGCATAGGAAAAGAGGCAGAACGTCCACAATGATGCACTTGGCCAAAAAGGGCGTATGCGTTTTTTCCTGAATATATTCAGGAAAAAACGCGTACGCCCTTTTTGGCCAACCAAGCAAGCTTGCAAAGGAAATCTGCACTACAATGAAGTCTCACTTCCCCCCGGTCAAAAGGGCCATCTGAAAAAAGTGTAAAATCCAGAAAGGCAGGACAGGCCATGGAGAACTGGGAGCCTTGTTATGCTGATGGGCGGGATGTAAACTGCCAACAGACACTCGGGAGAAGTGTATGGTGTTTCCTGAAACATCTAAAAAACAAAGCAACAGAGCCTAGGGCACTTCCACTTATGGTCCTATAGCTTAGGGAAATTAAAATCAAAAAGACACAGCCACCCCAATGTTTGGGACGCCTCTGTTTACAAGAACCTCGTTTACCGTACAAGTTCAATATCACAGAAAGTGAAAAATGGATAAAGAACTTGTGGTACTTACGTACAATGCAGTATCACTCAGCAGTGAAATCTATGTCATCAGGCCCGTAGCAGCACAATGAGTGGATTCAGGTACGATGATTCTAACTGAAATAAGTCACACAGAAAAAGAAACATCATAAGATATCAGTAATACACGGAATGTAAACTTGGCTACACAGGAACTGAATTACAGAACAGAACAGGGTCTCAAATTTAGAAAACCAACTTATGCTTGTTTAAGGGTAAAGGTGAGTTGGGGTGCTGCATAAAACCAGAGATTGAAATGAGCACAGATAAAGTTCCTTAAGCCAAATATGGAATAGACAAGAGCTACTCCTTGCTCAACGAAATGGACTCAACACCGCATATTAAACGCCTAAGAATGTACCTGACTCTTAAGTATCTTAAAACCTATGGATTGCTATGTCTCCGAAAGAGAATCAAGCATGTGTACAGGGACATAAACGCAGCAGTGATAGGATTGGAGAGGTTCGGTGAGCAAATGAAGACCCTTTGAAGTCATATTGCATGGTACCCATTCCACGGGTTTCAACTACCCAGGTTTAAGGTATTCTTCCTTCAGCTAAAACATGCATGTGGAACCTAGAGTATGATCAACCATGTGATCGGGAGACGTGTTCAAATATGTCTCAGTTTTCGTACCCTGGTACTCGGGTGCAACATTCCAGATGCTTTACTAACACTCTCCCGACTTGGAGAGTCTGTCCCTTTAACCTCCTGTTTGGCCCAGTTTGCAATTTCTGCGGAAGATGAACAGGAATAGCGAGAACCAATGAGAGACTAGCTGGAGGTGTCTGGACGGGCAAATTTAACTCTCATTTCCCACCAGGAAGAGGAAATAACCAAAGGCTCAGCGTGCCGTGCCGGAACCAGATTAGGGCCTGAAGCCATCCTGCGGTGTTGCGGCCAGCTCACAAGAAAGCGAGTTGAAGAAAGGAGCTCAGGGGCACTGTAATTCACAAACCTGCAGAGTTATAAATGACAGCTATCGTCCAAAAATATACTGAAGTAAGGCTGCCAAGAGGACTTGAAAGCGGGGCAGAATTGCAGGAAACCAATTTCAGGAGGTAGACTGGAATTGCATTGAAAGCATAGGAAAAGAGGCAGAACGTCCACAATGATGCACTTGGCCAAAAAGGGTGTACGCGTTTTTTCCTGAATATATTCAGGAAAAAACGCGTACGCCCTTTTTGGCCAACCAAGCAAGCTTGCAAAGGAAATCTGCACTACAATGAAGTCTCACTTCCCCCCGGTCAAAAGGGCCATCTGAAAAAAGTGTAAAATCCAGAAAGGCAGGACAGGCCATGGAGAACTGGGAGCCTTGTTATGCTGATGGGCGGGATGTAAACTGCCAACAGACACTTGGGAGAAGTGTATGGTGTTTCCTGAAACATCTAAAAAACAAAGCAACAGAGCCTAGGGCACTTCCACTTATGGTCCTATAGCTTAGGGAAATTAAAATCAAAAAGACACAGCCACCCCAATGTTTGGGACGCCTCTGTTTACAAGAACCTCGTTTACCGTACAAGTTCAATATCACAGAAAGTGAAAAATGGATAAAGAACTTGTGGTACTTACGTACAATGCAGTATCACTCAGCAGTGAAATCTATGTCATCAGGCCCATAGCAGCACAATGAGTGGATTCAGGTACGATGATTCTAACTGAAATAAGTCACACAGAAAAAGAAACATCATAAGATATCAGTAATACACGGAATGTAAACTTGGCTACACAGGAACTGAATTACAGAACAGAACAGGGTCTCAAATTTAGAAAACCAACTTATGCTTGTTTAAGGGTAAAGGTGAGTTGGGGTGCTGCATAAAACCAGAGATTGAAATGAGCACAGATAAAGTTCCTTAAGCCAAATATGGAATAGACAAGAGCTACTCCTTGCTCAACGAAATGGACTCAACACCCCATATTAAACGCCTAAGAATGTACCTGACTCTTAAGTATCTTAAAACCTATGGATTGCTATGTCTCCGAAAGAGAATCAAGCATGTGTACAGGGACATAAACGCAGCAGTGATAGGATTGGAGAGGTTCGGTGAGCAAATGAAGACCCTTTGAAGTCATATTGCATGGTACCCATTCCACGGGTCTCAACTACCCAGGTTTAAGGTATTCTTCCTTCAGCTAAAACATGCATGTGGAACCTAGAGTATGATCAACCATGTGATCGGGAGACGTGTTCAAATATGTCTCAGTTTTCGTACCCTGGTACTCGGGTGCAACATTCCAGACGCTTTACTAACACTCTCCCGACTTGGAGAGTCTGTCCCTTTAACCTCCTGTTTGGCCCAGTTTGCAATTTCTGCGGAAGATGAACAGGAATAGCGAGAACCAATGAGAGACTAGCTGGAGGTGTCTGGACGGGCAAATTTAACTCTCATTTCCCACCAGGAAGAGGAAATAACCAAAGGCTCAGCGTGCCGTGCCGGAACCAGATTAGGGCCTGAAGCCATCCTGCGGTGTTGCGGCCAGCTCACAAGAAAGCGAGTTGAAGAAAGGAGCTCAGGGGCACTGTAATTCACAAACCTGCAGAGTTATAAATGACAGCTATCGTCCAAAAATATACTGAAGTAAGGCTGCCAAGAGGACTTGAAAGCGGGGCAGAATTGCAGGAAACCGATTTCAGGAGGTAGACTGGAATTGCATTGAAAGCATAGGAAAAGAGGCAGAACGTCCACAATGATGCACTTGGCCAAAAAGGGCGTATGCGTTTTTTCCTGAATATATTCAGGAAAAAACGCGTACGCCCTTTTTGGCCAACCAAGCAAGCTTGCAAAGGAAATCTGCACTACAATGAAGTCTCACTTCCCCCCGGTCAAAAGGGCCATCTGAAAAAAGTGTAAAATCCAGAAAGGCAGGACAGGCCATGGAGAACTGGGAGCCTTGTTATGCTGATGGGCGTGATGTAAACTGCCAACAGACACTCGGGAGAAGTGTATGGTGTTTCCTGAAACATCTAAAAAACAAAGCAACAGAGCCTAGGGCACTTCCACTTATGGTCCTATAGCTTAGGGAAATTAAAATCAAAAAGACACAGCCACCCCAATGTTTGGGACGCCTCTGTTTACAAGAACCTCGTTTACCGTACAAGTTCAATATCACAGAAAGTGAAAAATGGATAAAGAACTTGTGGTACTTACGTACAATGCAGTATCACTCAGCAGTGAAATCTATGTCATCAGGCCCGTAGCAGCACAATGAGTGGATTCAGGTACGATGATTCTAACTGAAATAAGTCACACAGAAAAAGAAACATCATAAGATATCAGTAATACACGGAATGTAAACTTGGCTACACAGGAACTGAATTACAGAACAGAACAGGGTCTCAAATTTAGAAAACCAACTTATGCTTGTTTAAGGGTAAAGGTGAGTTGGGGTGCTGCATAAAACCAGAGATTGAAATGAGCACAGATAAAGTTCCTTAAGCCAAATATGGAATAGACAAGAGCTACTCCTTGCTCAACGAAATGGACTCAACACCCCATATTAAACGCCTAAGAATGTACCTGACTCTTAAGTATCTTAAAACCTATGGATTGCTATGTCTCCGAAAGAGAATCAAGCATGTGTACAGGGACATAAACGCAGCAGTGATAGGATTGGAGAGGTTCGGTGAGCAAATGAAGACCCTTTGAAGTCATATTGCATGGTACCCATTCCACGGGTTTCAACTACCCAGGTTTAAGGTATTCTTCCTTCAGCTAAAACATGCATGTGGAACCTAGAGTATGATCAACCATGTGATCGGGAGACGTGTTCAAATATGTCTCAGTTTTCGTACCCTGGTACTCGGGTGCAACATTCCAGACGCTTTACTAACACTCTCCCGACTTGGAGAGTCTGTCCCTTTAACCTCCTGTTTGGCCCAGTTTGCAATTTCTGCGGAAGATGAACAGGAATAGCGAGAACCAATGAGAGACTAGCTGGAGGTGTCTGGACGGGCAAATTTAACTCTCATTTCCCACCAGGAAGAGGAAATAACCAAAGGCTCAGCGTGCCGTGCCGGAACCAGATTAGGGCCTGAAGCCATCCTGCGGTGTTGCGGCCAGCTCACAAGAAAGCGAGTTGAAGAAAGGAGCTCAGGGGCACTGTAATTCACAAACCTGCAGAGTTATAAATGACAGCTATCGTCCAAAAATATACTGAAGTAAGGCTGCCAAGAGGACTTGAAAGCGGGGCAGAATTGCAGGAAACCGATTTCAGGAGGTAGACTGGAATTGCATTGAAAGCATAGGAAAAGAGGCAGAACGTCCACAATGATGCACTTGGCCAAAAAGGGCGTATGCGTTTTTTCCTGAATATATTCAGGAAAAAACGCATACGCCCTTTTTGGCCAACCAAGCAAGCTTGCAAAGGAAATCTGCACTACAATGAAGTCTCACTTCCCCCCGGTCAAAAGGGCCATCTGAAAAAAGTGTAAAATCCAGAAAGGCAGGACAGGCCATGGAGAACTGGGAGCCTTGTTATGCTGATGGGCGGGATGTAAACTGCCAACAGACACTCGGGAGAAGTGTATGGTGTTTCCTGAAACATCTAAAAAACAAAGCAACAGAGCCTAGGGCACTTCCACTTATGGTCCTATAGCTTAGGGAAATTAAAATCAAAAAGACACAGCCACCCCAATGTTTGGGACGCCTCTGTTTACAAGAACCTCGTTTACCGTACAAGTTCAATATCACAGAAAGTGAAAAATGGATAAAGAACTTGTGGTACTTACCTACAATGCAGTATCACTCAGCAGTGAAATCTATGTCATCAGGCCCGTAGCAGCACAATGAGTGGATTCAGGTACGATGATTCTAACTGAAATAAGTCACACAGAAAAAGAAACATCATAAGATATCAGTAATACACGGAATGTAAACTTGGCTACACAGGAACTGAATTACAGAACAGAACAGGGTCTCAAATTTAGAAAACCAACTTATGCTTGTTTAAGGGTAAAGGTGAGTTGGGGTGCTGCATAAAACCAGAGATTGAAATGAGCACAGATAAAGTTCCTTAAGCCAAATATGGAATAGACAAGAGCTACTCCTTGCTCAACGAAATGGACTCAACACCCCATATTAAACGCCTAAGAATGTACCTGACTCTTAAGTATCTTAAAACCTATGGATTGCTATGTCTCCGAAAGAGAATCAAGCATGTGTACAGGGACATAAACGCAGCAGTGATAGGATTGGAGAGGTTCGGTGAGCAAATGAAGACCCTTTGAAGTCATATTGCATGGTACCCATTCCACGGGTTTCAACTACCCAGGTTTAAGGTATTCTTCCTTCAGCTAAAACATGCATGTGGAACCTAGAGTATGATCAACCATGTGATCGGGAGACGTGTTCAAATATGTCTCAGTTTTCGTACCCTGGTACTCGGGTGCAACATTCCAGACGCTTTACTAACACTCTCCCGACTTGGAGAGTCTGTCCCTTTAACCTCCTGTTTGGCCCAGTTTGCAATTTCTGCGGAAGATGAACAGGAATAGCGAGAACCAATGAGAGACTAGCTGGAGGTGTCTGGACGGGCAAATTTAACTCTCATTTCCCACCAGGAAGAGGAAATAACCAAAGGCTCAGCATGCCGTGCCGGAACCAGATTAGGGCCTGAAGCCATCCTGCGGTGTTGCGGCCAGCTCACAAGAAAGCGAGTTGAAGAAAGGAGCTCAGGGGCACTGTAATTCACAAACCTGCAGAGTTATAAATGACAACTATCGTCCAAAAATATACTGAAGTAAGGCTGCCAAGAGGACTTGAAAGCGGGGCAGAATTGCAGGAAACCGATTTCAGGAGGTAGACTAGAATTGCATTGAAAGCATAGGAAAAGAGGCAGAACGTCCACAATGATGCACTTGGCCAAAAAGGGCGTATGCGTTTTTTCCTGAATATATTCAGGAAAAAACGCGTACGCCCTTTTTGGCCAACCAAGCAAGCTTGCAAAGGAAATCTGCACTACAATGAAGTCTCACTTCCCCCCGGTCAAAAGGGCCATCTGAAAAAAGTGTAAAATCCAGAAAGGCAGGACAGGCCATGGAGAACTGGGAGCCTTGTTATGCTGATGGGCGGGATGTAAATTGCCAACAGACACTCCGGAGAAGTGTATGGTGTTTCCTGAAACATCTAAAAAACAAAGCAACAGAGCCTAGGGCACTTCCACTTATGGTCCTATAGATTAGGGAAATTAAAATCAAAAAGACACAGCCACCCCAATATTTGGGACGCCTCTGTTTACAAGAACCTCGTTTACCGTACAAGTTCAATATCACAGAAAGTGAAAAATGGATAAAGAACTTGTGGTACTTACGTACAATGCAGTATCACTCAGCAGTGAAATCTATGTCATCAGGCACGTAGCAGCACAATGAGTGGATTCAGGTACGATGATTCTAACTGAAATAAGTCACACAGAAAAAGAAACATCATAAGATATCAGTAATACACGGAATGTAAACTTGGCTACACAGGAACTGAATTACAGAACAGAACAGGGTCTCAAATTTAGAAAACCAACTTATGCTTGTTTAAGGGTAAAGGTGAGTTGGGGTGCTGCATAAAACCAGAGATTGAAATGAGCACAGATAAAGTTCCTTAAGCCAAATATGGAATAGACAAGAGCTACTCCTTGCTCAACGAAATGGACTCAACACCGCATATTAAACGCCTAAGAATGTACCTGACTCTTAAGTATCTTAAAACCTATGGATTGCTATGTCTCCGAAAGAGAATCAAGCATGTGTACAGGGACATAAACGCAGCAGTGATAGGATTGGAGAGGTTCGGTGAGCAAATGAAGACCCTTTGAAGTCATATTGCATGGTACCCATTCCACGGGTTTCAAATACCCAGGTTTAAGGTATTCTTCCTTCAGCTAAAACATGCATGTGGAACCTAGAGTATGATCAACCATGTGATCGGGAGACGTGTTCAAATATGTCTCAGTTTTCGTACCCTGGTACTCGGGTGCAACATTCCAGACGCTTTACTAACACTCTCCCGACTTGGAGAGTCAGTCCCTTTAACCTCCTGTTTGGCCCAGTTTGCAATTTCTGCGGAAGATGAACAGGAATAGCGAGAACCAATGAGAGACTAGCTGGAGGTGTCTGGACGGGCAAATTTAACTCTCATTTCCCACCAGGAAGAGGAAATAACCAAAGGCTCAGCGTGCCGTGCCGGAACCAGATTAGGGCCTGAAGCCATCTTGCGGTGTTGCGGCCAGCTCACAAGAAAACGAGTTGAAGAAAGGAGCTCAGGGGCACTGTAATTCACAAACCTGCAGAGTTATAAATGACAACTATCGTCCAAAAATATACTGAAGTAAGGCTGCCAAGAGGACTTGAAAGCGGGGCAGAATTGCAGGAAACCGATTTCAGGAGGTAGACTGGAATTGCATTGAAAGCATAGGAAAAGAGGCAGAACGTCCACAATGATGCACTTGGCCAGAAAGGGCGTATGCGTTTTTTCCTGAATATATTCAGGAAAAAATGCATACGCCCTTTTTGGCCAACCAAGCAAGCTTGCAAAGGAAATCTGCACTACAATGAAGTCTCACTTCCCCCCGGTCAAAAGGGCCATCTGAAAAAAGTGTAAAATCCAGAAAGGCAGGACAGGCCATGGAGAACTGGGAGCCTTGTTATGCTGATGGGCGGGATGTAAATTGCCAACAGACACTCGGGAGAAGTGTATGGTGTTTCCTGAAACATCTAAAAAACAAAGCAACAGAGCCTAGGGCACTTCCACTTATGGTCCTATAGCTTAGGGAAATTAAAATCAAAAAGATACAGCCACCCCAATGTTTGGGACGCCTCTGTTTACAAGAACCTCGTTTACCGTACAAGTTCAATATCACAGAAAGTGAAAAATGGATAAAGAACTTGTGGTACTTACGTACAATGCAGTATCACTCAGCAGTGAAATCTATGTCATCAGGCCCGTAGCAGCACAATGAGTGGATTCAGGTACGATGATTCTAACTGAAATAAGTCACACAGAAAAAGAAACATCATAAGATATCAGTAATACACGGAATGTAAACTTGGCTACACAGGAACTGAATTACAGAACAGAACAGGGTCTCAAATTTAGAAAACCAACTTATGCTTGTTTAAGGGTAAAGGTGAGTTGGGGTGCTGCATAAAACCAGAGATTGAAATGAGCACAGATAAAGTTCCTTAAGCCAAATATGGAATAGACAAGAGCTACTCCTTGCTCAACGAAATGGACTCAACACCGCATATTAAACGCCTAAGAATGTACCTGACTCTTAAGTATCTTAAAACCTATGGATTGCTATGTCTCCGAAAGAGAATCAAGCATGTGTACAGGGACATAAACGCAGCAGTGATAGGATTGGAGAGGTTCGGTGAGCAAATGAAGACCCTTTGAAGTCATATTGCATGGTACCCATTCCACGGGTTTCAACTACCCAGGTTTAAGGTATTCTTCCTTCAGCTAAAACATGCATGTGGAACCTAGAGTATGATCAACCATGTGATCGGGAGACGTGTTCAAATATGTCTCAGTTTTCGTACCCTGGTACTCGGGTGCAACATTCCAGACGCTTTACTAACACTCTCCCGACTTGGAGAGTCAGTCCCTTTAACCTCCTGTTTGGCCCAGTTTGCAATTTCTGCGGAAGATGAACAGGAATAGCGAGAACCAATGAGAGACTAGCTGGAGGTGTCTGGACGGGCAAATTTAACTCTCATTTCCCACCAGGAAGAGGAAATAACCAAAGGCTCAGCGTGCCGTGCCGGAACCAGATTAGGGCCTGAAGCCATCCTGCGGTGTTGCGGCCAGCTCACAAGAAAACGAGTTGAAGAAAGGAGCTCAGGGGCACTGTAATTCACAAACCTGCAGAGTTATAAATGACAACTATCGTCCAAAAATATACTGAAGTAAGGCTGCCAAGAGGACTTGAAAGCGGGGCAGAATTGCAGGAAACCGATTTCAGGAGGTAGACTGGAATTGCATTGAAAGCATAGGAAAAGAGGCAGAACGTCCACAATGATGCACTTGGCCAAAAAGGGCGTATGCGTTTTTTCCTGAATATATTCAGGAAAAAACGCATACGCCCTTTTTGGCCAACCAAGCAAGCTTGCAAAGGAAATCTGCACTACAATGAAGTCTCACTTCCCCCCGGTCAAAAGGGCCATCTGAAAAAAGTGTAAAATCCAGAAAGGCAGGACAGGCCATGGAGAACTGGGAGCCTTGTTATGCTGATGGGCGGGATGTAAATTGCCAACAGACACTCGGGAGAAGTGTATGGTGTTTCCTGAAACATCTAAAAAACAAAGCAACAGAGCCTAGGGCACTTCCACTTATGGTCCTATAGCTTAGGGAAATTAAAATCAAAAAGATACAGCCACCCCAATGTTTGGGACGCCTCTGTTTACAAGAACCTCGTTTACCGTACAAGTTCAATATCACAGAAAGTGAAAAATGGATAAAGAACTTGTGGTACTTACGTACAATGCAGTATCACTCAGCAGTGAAATCTATGTCATCAGGCCCGTAGCAGCACAATGAGTGGATTCAGGTACGATGATTCTAACTGAAATAAGTCACACAGAAAAAGAAACATCATAAGATATCAGTAATACACGGAATGTAAACTTGGCTACACAGGAACTGAATTACAGAACAGAACAGGGTCTCAAATTTAGAAAACCAACTTATGCTTGTTTAAGGGTAAAGGTGAGTTGGGGTGCTGCATAAAACCAGAGATTGAAATGAGCACAGATAAAGTTCCTTAAGCCAAATATGGAATAGACAAGAGCTACTCCTTGCTCAACGAAATGGACTCAACACCGCATATTAAACGCCTAAGAATGTACCTGACTCTTAAGTATCTTAAAACCTATGGATTGCTATGTCTCCGAAAGAGAATCAAGCATGTGTACAGGGACAAAAACGCAGCAGTGATAGGATTGGAGAGGTTCGGTGAGCAAATGAAGACCCTTTGAAGTCATATTGCATGGTACCCATTCCACGGGTTTCAACTACCCAGGTTTAAGGTATTCTTCCTTCAGCTAAAACATGCATGTGGAACCTAGAGTATGATCAACCATGTGATCGGGAGACGTGTTCAAATATGTCTCAGTTTTCGTACCCTGGTACTCGGGTGCAACATTCCAGACGCTTTACTAACACTCTCCCGACTTGGAGAGTCAGTCCCTTTAACCTCCTGTTTGGCCCAGTTTGCAATTTCTGCAGAAGATGAACAGGAATAGCGAGAACCAATGAGAGACTAGCTGGAGGTGTCTGGACGGGCAAATTTAACTCTCATTTCCCACCAGGAAGAGGAAATAACCAAAGGCTCAGCGTGCCGTGCCGGAACCAGATTAGGGCCTGAAGCCATCCTGCGGTGTTGCGGCCAGCTCACAAGAAAGCGAGTTGAAGAAAGGAGCTCAGGGGCACTGTAATTCACAAACCTGCAGAGTTATAAATGACAACTATCGTCCAAAAATATACTGAAGTAAGGCTGCCAAGAGGACTTGAAAGCGGGGCAGAATTGCAGGAAACCGATTTCAGGAGGTAGACTGGAATTGCATTGAAAGCATAGGAAAAGAGGCAGAACGTCCACAATGATGCACTTGGCCAGAAAGGGCGTATGCGTTTTTTCCTGAATATATTCAGGAAAAAACGCATACGCCCTTTTTGGCCAACCAAGCAAGCTTGCAAAGGAAATCTGCACTACAATGAAGTCTCACTTCCCCCCGGTCAAAAGGGCCATCTGAAAAAAGTGTAAAATCCAGAAAGGCAGGACAGGCCATGGAGAACTGGGAGCCATGTTATGCTGATGGGCGGGATGTAAATTGCCAACAGACACTCGGGAGAAGTGTATGGTGTTTCCTGAAACATCTAAAAAACAAAGCAACAGAGCCTAGGGCACTTCCACTTATGGTCCTATAGCTTAGGGAAATTAAAATCAAAAAGATACAGCCACCCCAATGTTTGGGACGCCTCTGTTTACAAGAACCTCGTTTACCGTACAAGTTCAATATCACAGAAAGTGAAAAATGGATAAAGAACTTGTGGTACTTACGTACAATGCAGTATCACTCAGCAGTGAAATCTATGTCATCAGGCCCGTAGCAGCACAATGAGTGGATTCAGGTACGATGATTCTAACTGAAATAAGTCACACAGAAAAAGAAACATCATAAGATATCAGTAATACACGGAATGTAAACTTGGCTACACAGGAACTGAATTACAGAACAGAACAGGGTCTCAAATTTAGAAAACCAACTTATGCTTGTTTAAGGGTAAAGGTGAGTTGGGGTGCTGCATAAAACCAGAGATTGAAATGAGCACAGATAAAGTTCCTTAAACCAAATATGGAATAGACAAGAGCTACTCCTTGCTCAACGAAATGGACTCAACACCGCATATTAAACGCCTAAGAATGTACCTGACTCTTAAGTATCTTAAAACCTATGGATTGCTATGTCTCCGAAAGAGAATCAAGCATGTGTACAGGGACATAAACGCAGCAGTGATAGGATTGGAGAGGTTCGGTGAGCAAATGAAGACCCTTTGAAGTCATATTGCATGGTACCCATTTCACGGGTTTCAACTACCCAGGTTTAAGGTATTCTTCCTTCAGCTAAAACATGCATGTGGAACCTAGAGTATGATCAACCATGTGATCGGGAGACGTGTTCAAATATGTCTCAGTTTTCGTACCCTGGTACTCGGGTGCAACATTCCAGACGCTTTACTAACACTCTCCCGACTTGGAGAGTCAGTCCCTTTAACCTCCTGTTTGGCCCAGTTTGCAATTTCTGCGGAAGATGAACAGGAATAGCGAGAACCAATGAGAGACTAGCTGGAGGTGTCTGGACGGGCAAATTTAACTCTCATTTCCCACCAGGAAGAGGAAATAACCAAAGGCTCAGCGTGCCGTGCCGGAACCAGATTAGGGCCTGAAGCCATCCTGCGTTGTTGCGGCCAGCTCACAAGAAAACGAGTTGAAGAAAGGAGCTCAGGTGCACTGTAATTCACAAACCTGCAGAGTTATAAATGACAACTATCGTCCAAAAATATACTGAAGTAAGGCTGCCAAGAGGACTTGAAAGCGGGGCAGAATTGCAGGAAACCGATTTCAGGAGGTAGACTGGAATTGCATTGAAAGCATAGGAAAAGAGGCAGAACGTCCACAATGATGCACTTGGCCAAAAAGGGCGTACGCGTTTTTTCCTGAATATATTCAGGAAAAAACGCGTACGCCCTTTTTGGCCAACCAAGCAAGCTTGCAAAGGAAATCTGCACTACAATGAAGTCTCACTTCCCCCCGGTCAAAAGGGCCATCTGAAAAAAGTGTAAAATCCAGAAAGGCAGGACAGGCCATGGAGAACTGGGAGCCTTGTTATGCTGATGGGCGGGATGTAAACTGCCAACAGACACTTGGGAGAAGTGTATGGTGTTTCCTGAAACATCTAAAAAACAAAGCAACAGAGCCTAGGGCACTTCCACTTATGGTCCTATAGCTTAGGGAAATTAAAATCAAAAAGACACAGCCACCCCAATGTTTGGGACGTCTCTGTTTACAAGAACCTCGTTTACCGTACAAGTTCAATATCACAGAAAGTGAAAAATGGATAAAGAACTTGTGGTACTTACGTACAATGCAGTATCACTCAGCAGTGAAATCTATGTCATCAGGCCCGTAGCAGCACAATGAGTGGATTCAGGTACGATGATTCTAACTGAAATAAGTCACACAGAAAAAGAAACATCATAAGATATCAGTAATACACGGAATGTAAACTTGGCTACACAGGAACTGAATTACAGAACAGAACAGGGTCTCAAATTTAGAAAACCAACTTATGCTTGTTTAAGGGTAAAGGTGAGTTGGGGTGCTGCATAAAACCAGAGATTGAAATGAGCACAGATAAAGTTCCTTAAGCCAAATATGGAATAGACAAGAGCTACTCCTTGCTCAACGAAATGGACTCAACACCGCATATTAAACGCCTAAGAATGTACCTGACTCTTAAGTATCTTAAAACCTATGGATTGCTATGTCTCCGAAAGAGAATCAAGCATGTGTACAGGGACATAAACGCACCAGTGATAGGATTGGAGAGGTTCGGTGAGCAAATGAAGACCCTTTGAAGTCATATTGCATGGTACCCATTCCACGGGTTTCAACTACCCAGGTTTAAGGTATTCTTCCTTCAGCTAAAACATGCACGTGGAACCTAGAGTATGATCAACCATGTGATCGGGAGACGTGTTCAAATATGTCTCAGTTTTCGTACCCTGGTACTCGGGTGCAACATTCCAGACGCTTTACTAACACTCTCCCGACTTGGAGAGTCAGTCCCTTTAACCTCCTGTTTGGCCCAGTTTGCAATTTCTGCGGAAGATGAACAGGAATAGCGAGAACCAATGAGAGACTAGCTGGAGGTGTCTGGACGGGCAAATTTAACTCTCATTTCCCACCAGGAAGAGGAAATAACCAAAGGCTCAGCGTGCCGTGCCGGAACCAGATTAGGGCCTGAAGCCATCCTGCGGTGTTGCGGCCAGCTCACAAGAAAACGAGTTGAAGAAAGGAGCTCAGGGGCACTGTAATTCACAAACCTGCAGAGTTATAAATGACAACTATCGTCCAAAAATATACTGAAGTAAGGCTGCCAAGAGGACTTGAAAGCGGGGCAGAATTGCAGGAAACCGATTTCAGGAGGTAGACTGGAATTGCATTGAAAGCATAGGAAAAGAGGCAGAACGTCCACAATGATGCACTTGGCCAGAAAGGGCGTATGCGTTTTTTCCTGAATATATTCAGGAAAAAACGCATACGCCCTTTTTGGCCAACCAAGCAAGCTTGCAAAGGAAATCTGCACTACAATGAAGTCTCACTTCCCCCCGGTCAAAAGGGCCATCTGAAAAAAGTGTAAAATCCAGAAAGGCAGGACAGGCCATGGAGAACTGGGAGCCTTGTTATGCTGATGGGCGGGACGTAAATTGCCAACAGACACTCGGGAGAAGTGTATGGTGTTTCCTGAAACATCTAAAAAACAAAGCAACAGAGCCTAGGGCACTTCCACTTATGGTCCTATAGCTTAGGGAAATTAAAATCAAAAAGACACAGCCACCCCAATGTTTGGGACGCCTCTGTTTACAAGAACCTCGTTTACCGTACAAGTTCAATATCACAGAAAGTGAAAAATGGATAAAGAACTTGTGGTACTTACGTACAATGCAGTATCACTCAGCAGTGAAATCTATGTCATCAGGCCCGTAGCAGCACAATGAGTGGATTCAGGTACGATGATTCTAACTGAAATAAGTCACACAGAAAAAGAAACATCATAAGATATCAGTAATACACGGAATGTAAACTTGGCTACACAGGAACTGAATTACAGAACAGAACAGGGTCTCAAATTTAGAAAACCAACTTATGCTTGTTTAAGGGTAAAGGTGAGTTGGGGTGCTGCATAAAACCAGAGATTGAAATGAGCACAGATAAAGTTCCTTAAGCCAAATATGGAATAGACAAGAGCTACTCCTTGCTCAACGAAATGGACTCAACACCGCATATTAAACGCCTAAGAATGTACCTGACTCTTAAGTATCTTAAAACCTATGGATTGCTATGTCTCCGAAAGAGAATCAAGCATGTGTACAGGGACAAAAACGCAGCAGTGATAGGATTGGAGAGGTTCGGTGAGCAAATGAAGACCCTTTGAAGTCATATTGCATGGTACCCATTCCACGGGTTTCAACTACCCAGGTTTAAGGTATTCTTCCTTCAGCTAAAACATGCACGTGGAACCTAGAGTATGATCAACCATGTGATCGGGAGACGTGTTCAAATATGTCTCAGTTTTCGTACCCTGGTACTCGGGTGCAACATTCCAGACGCTTTACTAACACTCTCCCGACTTGGAGAGTCAGTCCCTTTAACCTCCTGTTTGGCCCAGTTTGCAATTTCTGCGGAAGATGAACAGGAATAGCGAGAACCAATGAGAGACTAGCTGGAGGTGTCTGGACGGGCAAATTTAACTCTCATTTCCCACCAGGAAGAGGAAATAACCAAAGGCTCAGCGTGCCGTGCCGGAACCAGATTAGGGCCTGAAGCCATCCTGCGGTGTTGCGGCCAGCTCACAAAAAAACGAGTTGAAGAAAGGAGCTCAGGGGCACTGTAATTCACAAACCTGCAGAGTTATAAATGACAACTATCGTCCAAAAATATACTGAAGTAACGCTGCCAAGAGGACTTGAAAGCGGGGCAGAATTGCAGGAAACCGATTTCAGGAGGTAGACTGGAATTGCATTGAAAGCATAGGAAAAGAGGCAGAACGTCCACAATGATGCACTTGGCCAGAAAGGGCGTATGCGTTTTTTCCTGAATATATTCAGGAAAAAACGCATACGCCCTTTTTGGCCAACCAAGCAAGCTTGCAAAGGAAATCTGCACTACAATGAAGTCTCACTTCCCCCCGGTCAAAAGGGCCATCTGAAAAAAGTGTAAAATCCAGAAAGGCAGGACAGGCCATGGAGAACTGGGAGCCTTGTTATGCTGATGGGCGGGACGTAAATTGCCAACAGACACTCGGGAGAAGTGTATGGTGTTTCCTGAAACATCTAAAAAACAAAGCAACAGAGCCTAGGGCACTTCCACTTATGGTCCTATAGCTTAGGGAAATTAAAATCAAAAAGACACAGCCACCCCAATGTTTGGGACGCCTCTGTTTACAAGAACCTCGTTTACCGTACAAGTTCAATATCACAGAAAGTGAAAAATGGATAAAGAACTTGTGGTACTTACGTACAATGCAGTATCACTCAGCAGTGAAATCTATGTCATCAGGCCCGTAGCAGCACAATGAGTGGATTCAGGTACGATGATTCTAACTGAAATAAGTCACACAGAAAAAGAAACATCATAAGATATCAGTAATACACGGAATGTAAACTTGGCTACACAGGAACTGAATTACAGAACAGAACAGGGTCTCAAATTTAGAAAACCAACTTATGCTTGTTTAAGGGTAAAGGTGAGTTGGGGTGCTGCATAAAACCAGAGATTGAAATAAGCACAGATAAAGTTCCTTAAGCCAAATATGGAAGAGACAAGAGCTACTCCTTGCTCAACGAAATGGACTCAACACCGCATATTAAACGCCTAAGAATGTACCTGACTCTTAAGTATCTTAAAACCTATGGATTGCTATGTCTCCGAAAGAGAATCAAGCATGTGTACAGGGACATAAACGCAGCAGTGATAGGATTGGAGAGGTTCGGTGAGCAAATGAAGACCCTTTGAAGTCATATTGCATGGTACCCATTCCACGGGTTTCAACTACCCAGGTTTAAGGTATTCTTCCTTCAGCTAAAACATGCACGTGGAACCTAGAGTATGATCAACCATGTGATCGGGAGACGTGTTCAAATATGTCTCAGTTTTCGTACCCTGGTACTCGGGTGCAACATTCCAGACGCTTTACTAACACTCTCCCGACTTGGAGAGTCAGTCCCTTTAACCTCCTGTTTGGCCCAGTTTGCAATTTCTGCGGAAGATGAACAGGAATAGCGAGAACCAATGAGAGACTAGCTGGAGGTGTCTGGACGGGCAAATTTAACTCTCATTTCCCACCAGGAAGAGGAAATAACCAAAGGCTCAGCGTGCCGTGCCGGAACCAGATTAGGGCCTGAAGCCATCCTGCGGTGTTGCGGCCAGCTCACAAGAAAACGAGTTGAAGAAAGGAGCTCAGGGGCACTGTAATTCACAAACCTGCAGAGTTATAAATGACAACTATCGTCCAAAAATATACTGAAGTAAGGCTGCCAAGAGGACTTGAAAGCGGGGCAGAATTGCAGGAAACCGATTTCAGGAGGTAGACTGGAATTGCATTGAAAGCATAGGAAAAGAGGCAGAACGTCCACAATGATGCACTTGGCCAGAAAGGGAGTATGCGTTTTTTCCTGAATATATTCAGGAAAAAACGCATACGCCCTTTTTGGCCAACCAAGCAAGCTTGCAAAGGAAATCTGCACTACAATGAAGTCTCACTTCCCCCCGGTCAAAAGGGCCATCTGAAAAAAGTGTAAAATCCAGAAAGGCAGGACAGGCCATGGAGAACTGGGAGCCTTGTTATGCTGATGGGCGGGACGTAAATTGCCAACAGACACTCGGGAGAAGTGTATGGTGTTTCCTGAAACATCTAAAAAACAAAGCAACAGAGCCTAGGGCACTTCCACTTATGGTCCTATAGCTTAGGGAAATTAAAATCAAAAAGACACAGCCACCCCAATGTTTGGGACGCCTCTGTTTACAAGAACCTCGTTTACCGTACAAGTTCAATATCACAGAAAGTGAAAAATGGATAAAGAACTTGTGGTACTTACGTACAATGCAGTATCACTCAGCAGTGAAATCTATGTCATCAGGCCCGTAGCAGCACAATGAGTGGATTCAGGTACGATGATTCTAACTGAAATAAGTCACACAGAAAAAGAAACATCATAAGATATCAGTAATACACGGAATGTAAACTTGGCTACACAGGAACTGAATTACAGAACAGAACAGGGTCTCAAATTTAGAAAACCAACTTATGCTTGTTTAAGGGTAAAGGTGAGTTGGGGTGCTGCATAAAACCAGAGATTGAAATGAGCACAGATAAAGTTCCTTAAGCCAAATATGGAATAGACAAGAGCTACTCCTTGCTCAATGAAATGGACTCAACACCCCATATTAAACGCCTAAGAATGTACCTGACTCTTAAGTATCTTAAAACCTATGGATTGCTATGTCTCCGAAAGAGAATCAAGCATGTGTACAGGGACATAAACGCAGCAGTGATAGGATTGGAGAGGTTCGGTGAGCAAATGAAGACCCTTAGAAGTCATATTGCATGGTACCCATTCCACGGGTTTCAACTACCCAGGTTTAAGGTATTCTTCCTTCAGCTAAAACATGCATGTGGAACCTAGAGTATGATCAACCATGTGATCGGGAGACGTGTTCAAATATGTCTCAGTTTTCGTACCCTGGTACTCGGGTGCAACATTCCAGACACTTTACTAACACTCTCCCGACTTGGAGAGTCAGTCCCTTTAACCTCCTGTTTGGCCCAGTTTGCAATTTCTGCGGAAGATGAACAGGAATAGCGAGAACCAATGAGAGACTAGCTGGAGGTGTCTGGACGGGCAAATTAACTCTCATTTCCCACCAGGAAGAGGAAATAACCAAAGGCTCAGCGTGCCGTGCCGGAACCAGATTAGGGCCTGAAGCCATCCTGCGGTGTTGCGGCCAGCTCACAAGAAAACGAGTTGAAGAAAGGAGCTCAGGGGCACTGTAATTCACAAACCTGCAGAGTTATAAATGACAACTATCGTCCAAAAATATACTGAAGTAAGGCTGCCAAGAGGACTTGAAAGCGGGGCAGAATTGCAGGAAACCGATTTCAGGAGGTAGACTGGAATTGCATTGAAAGCATAGGAAAAGAGGCAGAACGTCCACAATGATGCACTTGGCCAGAAAGGGCGTATGCGTTTTTTCCTGAATATATTCAGGAAAAAACGCATACGCCCTTTTTGGCCAACCAAGCAAGCTTGCAAAGGAAATCTGCACTACAATGAAGTCTCACTTCCCCCCGGTCAAAAGGGCCATCTGAAAAAAGTGTAAAATCCAGAAAGGCAGGACAGGCCATGGAGAACTGGGAGCCTTGTTATGCTGATGGGCGGGATGTAAATTGCCAACAGACACTCGGGAGAAGTGTATGGTGTTTCCTGAAACATCTAAAAAACAAAGCAACAGAGCCTAGGGCACTTCCACTTATGGTCCTATAGCTTAGGGAAATTAAAATCAAAAAGACACAGCCACCCCAATGTTTGGGACGCCTCTGTTTACAAGAACCTCGTTTACCGTACAAGTTCAATAACACAGAAAGTGAAAAATGGATAAAGAACTTGTGGTACTTACGTACAATGCAGTATCACTCAGCAGTGAAATCTATGTCATCAGGCCCGTAGCAGCACAATGAGTGGATTCAGGTACGATGATTCTAACTGAAATAAGTCACACAGAAAAAGAAACATCATAAGATATCAGTAATACACGGAATGTAAACTTGGCTACACAGGAACTGAATTACAGAACAGAACAGGGTCTCAAATTTAGAAAACCAACTTATGCTTGTTTAAGGGTAAAGGTGAGTTGGGGTGCTGCATAAAACCAGAGATTGAAATGAGCACAGATAAAGTTCCTTAAGCCAAATATGGAATAGACAAGAGCTACTCCTTGCTCAACGAAATGGACTCAACACCGCATATTAAACGCCTAAGAATGTACCTGACTCTTAAGTATCTTAAAACCTATGGATTGCTATGTCTCCGAAAGAGAATCAAGCATGTGTACAGGGACATAAACGCAGCAGTGATAGGATTGGAGAGGTTCGGTGAGCAAATGAAGACCCTTTGAAGTCATATTGCATGGTACCCATTCCACGGGTTTCAACTACCCAGGTTTAAGGTATTCTTCCTTCAGCTAAAACATGCATGTGGAACCTAGAGTATGATCAACCATGTGATCGGGAGACGTGTTCAAATATGTCTCAGTTTTCGTACCCTGGTACTCGGGTGCAACATTCCAGACGCTTTACTAACACTCTCCCGACTTGGAGAGTCAGCGCCTTTAACCTCCTGTTTGGCCCAGTTTGCAATTTCTGCGGAAGATGAACAGGAATAGCGAGAACCAATGAGAGACTAGCTGGAGGTGTCTGGACGGGCAAATTTAACTCTCATTTCCCACCAGGAAGAGGAAATAACCAAAGGCTCAGCGTGCCGTGCCGGAACCAGATTAGGGCCTGAAGCCATCCTGCGGTGTTGCGGCCAGCTCACAAGAAAGCAAGTTGAAGAAAGGAGCTCAGGGGCACTGTAATTCACAAACCTGCAGAGTTATAAATGACAGCTATCGTCCAAAAATATACTGAAGTAAGGCTGCCAAGAGGACTTGAAAGCGGGGCAGAATTGCAGGAAACCGATTTCAGGAGGTAGACTGGAATTGCATTGAAAGCATAGGAAAAGAGGCAGAACGTCCACAATGATGCACTTGGCCAAAAAGGGCGTATGCGTTTTTTCCTGAATATATTCAGGAAAAAACGCATACGCCCTTTTTGGCCAACCAAGCAAGCTTGCAAAGGAAATCTGCACTACAATGAAGTCTCACTTCCCCCCGGTCAAAAGGGCCATCTGAAAAAAGTGTAAAATCCAGAAAGGCAGGACAGGCCATGGAGAACTGGGAGCCTTGTTATGCTGATGGGCGGGATGTAAACTGCCAACAGACACTCGGGAGAAGTGTATGGTGTTTCCTGAAACATCTAAAAAACAAAGCAACAGAGCCTAGGGCACTTCCACTTATGGTCCTATAGCTTAGGGAAATTAAAATCAAAAAGACACAGCCACCCCAATGTTTGGGACGCCTCTGTTTACAAGAACCTCGTTTACCGTACAAGTTCAATATCACAGAAAGTGAAAAATGGATAAAGAACTTGTGGTACTTACGTACAATGCAGTATCACTCAGCAGTGAAATCTATGTCATCAGGCCCGTAGCAGCACAATGAGTGGATTCAGGTACGATGATTCTAACTGAAATAAGTCACACAGAAAAAGAAACATCATAAGATATCAGTAATACACGGAATGTAAACTTGGCTACACAGGAACTGAATTACAGAACAGAACAGGGTCTCAAATTTAGAAAACCAACTTATGCTTGTTTAAGGGTAAAGGTGAGTTGGGGTGCTGCATAAAACCAGAGATTGAAATGAGCACAGATAAAGTTCCTTAAGCCAAATATGGAATAGACAAGAGCTACTCCTTGCTCAACGAAATGGACTCAACACCGCATATTAAACGCCTAAGAATGTACCTGACTCTTAAGTATCTTAAAACCTATGGATTGCTATGTCTCCGAAAGAGAATCAAGCATGTGTACAGGGACATAAACGCAGCAGTGATAGGATTGGAGAGGTTCGGTGAGCAAATGAAGACCCTTTGAAGTCATATTGCATGGTACCCATGCCACGGGTTTCAACTACCCAGGTTTAAGGTATTCTTCCTTCAGCTAAAACATGCATGTGGAACCTAGAGTATGATCAACCATGTGATCGGGAGACGTGTTCAAATATGTCTCAGTTTTCGTACCCTGGTACTCGGGTGCAACATTCCAGACGCTTTACTAACACTCTCCCGACTTGGAGAGTCAGCGCCTTTAACCTCCTGTTTGGCCCAGTTTGCAATTTCTGCGGAAGATGAACAGGAATAGCGAGAACCAATGAGAGACTAGCTGGAGGTGTCTGGACGGGCAAATTTAACTCTCATTTCCCACCAGGAAGAGGAAATAACCAAAGGCTCAGCGTGCCGTGCCGGAACCAGATTAGGGCCTGAAGCCATCCTGCGGTGTTGCGGCCAGCTCACAAGAAAGCAAGTTGAAGAAAGGAGCTCAGGGGCACTGTAATTCACAAACCTGCAGAGTTATAAATGACAGCTATCGTCCAAAAATATACTGAAGTAAGGCTGCCAAGAGGACTTGAAAGCGGGGCAGAATTGCAGGAAACCGATTTCAGGAGGTAGACTGGAATTGCATTGAAAGCATAGGAAAAGAGGCAGAACGTCCACAATGATGCACTTGGCCAAAAAGGGCGTATGCGTTTTTTCCTGAATATATTCAGGAAAAAACGCATACGCCCTTTTTGGCCAACCAAGCAAGCTTGCAAAGGAAATCTGCACTACAATGAAGTCTCACTTCCCCCCGGTCAAAAGGGCCATCTGAAAAAAGTGTAAAATCCAGAAAGGCAGGACAGGCCATGGAGAACTGGGAGCCTTGTTATGCTGATGGGCGGGATGTAAACTGCCAACAGACACTCGGGAGAAGTGTATGGTGTTTCCTGAAACATCTAAAAAACAAAGCAACAGAGCCTAGGGCACTTCCACTTATGGTCCTATAGCTTAGGGAAATTAAAATCAAAAAGACACAGCCACCCCAATGTTTGGGACGCCTCTGTTTACAAGAACCTCGTTTACCGTACAAGTTCAATATCACAGAAAGTGAAAAATGGATAAAGAACTTGTGGTACTTACGTACAATGCAGTATCACTCAGCAGTGAAATCTATGTCATCAGGCCCGTAGCAGCACAATGAGTGGATTCAGGTACGATGATTCTAACTGAAATAAGTCACACAGAAAAAGAAACATCATAAGATATCAGTAATACACGGAATGTAAACTTGGCTACACAGGAACTGAATTACAGAACAGAACAGGGTCTCAAATTTAGAAAACCAACTTATGCTTGTTTAAGGGTAAAGGTGAGTTGGGGTGCTGCATAAAACCAGAGATTGAAATGAGCACAGATAAAGTTCCTTAAGCCAAATATGGAATAGACAAGAGCTACTCCTTGCTCAACGAAATGGACTCAACACCGCATATTAAACGCCTAAGAATGTACCTGACTCTTAAGTATCTTAAAACCTATGGATTGCTATGTCTCCGAAAGAGAATCAAGCATGTGTACAGGGACATAAACGCAGCAGTGATAGGATTGGAGAGGTTCGGTGAGCAAATGAAGACCCTTTGAAGTCATATTGCATGGTACCCATGCCACGGGTTTCAACTACCCAGGTTTAAGGTATTCTTCCTTCAGCTAAAACATGCATGTGGAACCTAGAGTATGATCAACCATGTGATCGGGAGACGTGTTCAAATATGTCTCAGTTTTCGTACCCTGGTACTCGGGTGCAACATTCCAGACGCTTTACTAACACTCTCCCGACTTGGAGAGTCAGTCCCTTTAACCTCCTGTTTGGCCCAGTTTGCAATTTCTGCGGAAGATGAACAGGAATAGCGAGAACCAATGAGAGACTAGCTGGAGGTGTCTGGACGGGCAAATTTAACTCTCATTTCCCACCAGGAAGAGGAAATAACCAAAGGCTCAGCGTGCCGTGCCGGAACCAGATTAGGGCCTGAAGCCATCCTGCGGTGTTGCAGCCAGCTCACAAGAAAGCGAGTTGAAGAAAGGAGCTCAGGGGCACTGTAATTCACAAACCTGCAGAGTTATAAATGACAGCTATCGTCCAAAAATATACTGAAGTAAGGCTGCCAAGAGGACTTGAAAGCGGGGCAGAATTGCAGGAAACCGATTTCAGGAGGTAGACTGGAATTGCATTGAAAGCATAGGAAAAGAGGCAGAACGTCCACAATGATGCACTTGGCCAAAAAGGGCGTATGCGTTTTTTCCTGAATATATTCAGGAAAAAACGCATACGCCCTTTTTGGCCAACCAAGCAAGCTTGCAAAGGAAATCTGCACTACAATGAAGTCTCACTTCCCCCCGGTCAAAAGGGCCATCTGAAAAAAGTGTAAAATCCAGAAAGGCAGGACAGGCCATGGAGAACTGGGAGCCTTGATATGCTGATGGGCGGGATGTAAACTGCCAACTGACACTCGGGAGAAGTGTATGGTGTTTCCTGAAACATCTAAAAAACAAAGCAACAGAGCCTAGGGCACTTCCACTTATGGTCCTATAGCTTAGGGAAATTAAAATCAAAAAGACACAGCCACCCCAATGTTTGGGACGCCTCTGTTTACAAGAACCTCGTTTACCGTACAAGTTCAATATCACAGAAAGTGAAAAATGGATAAAGAACTTGTGGTACTTACGTACAATGCAGTATCACTCAGCAGTGAAATCTATGTCATCAGGCCCGTAGCAGCACAATGAGTGGATTCAGGTACGATGATTCTAACTGAAATAAGTCACACAGAAAAAGAAACATCATAAGATATCAGTAATACACGGAATGTAAACTTGGCTACACAGGAACTGAATTACAGAACAGAACAGGGTCTCAAATTTAGAAAACCAACTTATGCTTGTTTAAGGGTAAAGGTGAGTTGGGGTGCTGCATAAAACCAGAGATTGAAATGAGCACAGATAAAGTTCCTTAAGCCAAATATGGAATAGACAAGAGCTACTCCTTGCTCAACGAAATGGACTCAACACCGCATATTAAACGCCTAAGAATGTACCTGACTCTTAAGTATCTTAAAACCTATGGATTGCTATGTCTCCGAAAGAGAATCAAGCATGTGTACAGGGACATAAACGCAGCAGTGATAGGATTGGAGAGGTTCGGTGAGCAAATGAAGACCCTTTGAAGTCATATTGCATGGTACCCATGCCACGGGTTTCAACTACCCAGGTTTAAGGTATTCTTCCTTCAGCTAAAACATGCATGTGGAACCTAGAGTATGATCAACCATGTGATCGGGAGACGTGTTCAAATATGTCTCAGTTTTCGTACCCTGGTACTCGGGTGCAACATTCCAGACGCTTTACTAACACTCTCCCGACTTGGAGAGTCAGTCCCTTTAACCTCCTGTTTGGCCCAGTTTGCAATTTCTGCGGAAGATGAACAGGAATAGCGAGAACCAATGAGAGACTAGCTGGAGGTGTCTGGACGGGCAAATTTAACTCTCATTTCCCACCAGGAAGAGGAAATAACCAAAGGCTCAGCGTGCCGTGCCGGAACCAGATTAGGGCCTGAAGCCATCCTGCGGTGTTGCGGCCAGCTCACAAGAAAGCGAGTTGAAGAAAGGAGCTCAGGGGCACTGTAATTCACAAACCTGCAGAGTTATAAATGACAGCTATCGTCCAAAAATATACTGAAGTAAGGCTGCCAAGAGGACTTGAAAGCGGGGCAGAATTGCAGGAAACCGATTTCAGGAGGTAGACTGGAATTGCATTGAAAGCATAGGAAAAGAGGCAGAACGTCCACAATGATGCACTTGGCCAAAAAGGGCGTATGCGTTTTTTCCTGAATATATTCAGGAAAAAACGCATACGCCCTTTTTGGCCAACCAAGCAAGCTTGCAAAGGAAATCTGCACTACAATGAAGTCTCACTTCCCCCCGGTCAAAAGGGCCATCTGAAAAAAGTGTAAAATCCAGAAAGGCAGGACAGGCCATGGAGAACTGGGAGCCTTGATATGCTGATGGGCGGGATGTAAACTGCCAACTGACAGTCGGGAGAAGTGTATGGTGTTTCCTGAAACATCTAAAAAACAAAGCAACAGAGCCTAGGGCACTTCCACTTATGGTCCTATAGCTTAGGGAAATTAAAATCAAAAAGACACAGCCACCCCAATGTTTGGGACGCCTCTGTTTACAAGAACCTCGTTTACCGTACAAGTTCAATATCACAGAAAGTGAAAAATGGATAAAGAACTTGTGGTACTTACGTACAATGCAGTATCACTCAGCAGTGAAATCTATGTCATCAGGCCCGTAGCAGCACAATGAGTGGATTCAGGTACGATGATTCTAACTGAAATAAGTCACACAGAAAAAGAAACATCATAAGATATCAGTAATACACGGAATGTAAACTTGGCTACACAGGAACTGAATTACAGAACAGAACAGGGTCTCAAATTTAGAAAACCAACTTATGCTTGTTTAAGGGTAAAGGTGAGTTGGGGTGCTGCATAAAACCAGAGATTGAAATGAGCACAGATAAAGTTCCTTAAGCCAAATATGGAATAGACAAGAGCTACTCCTTGCTCAACGAAATGGACTCAACACCGCATATTAAACGCCTAAGAATGTACCTGACTCTTAAGTATCTTAAAACCTATGGATTGCTATGTCTCCGAAAGAGAATCAAGCATGTGTACAGGGACATAAACGCAGCAGTGATAGGATTGGAGAGGTTCGGTGAGCAAATGAAGACCCTTTGAAGTCATATTGCATGGTACCCATTCCACGGGTTTCAACTACCCAGGTTTAAGGTATTCTTCCTTCAGCTAAAACATGCATGTGGAACCTAGAGTATGATCAACCATGTGATCGGGAGACGTGTTCAAATATGTCTCAGTTTTCGTACCCTGGTACTCGGGTGCAACATTCCAGACGCTTTACTAACACTCTCCCCACTTGGAGAGTCTGTCCCTTTAACCTCCTGTTTGGCCCAGTTTGCAATTTCTGCGGAAGATGAACAGGAATAGCGAGAACCAATGAGAGACTAGCTGGAGGTGTCTGGACGGGCAAATTTAACTCTCATTTCCCACCAGGAAGAGGAAATAACCAAAGGCTCAGCGTGCCGTGCCGGAACCAGATTAGGGCCTGAAGCCATCCTGCGGTGTTGCGGCCAGCTCACAAGAAAGCGAGTTGAAGAAAGGAGCTCAGGGGCACTGTAATTCACAAACCTGCAGAGTTATAAATGACAGCTATCGTCCAAAAATATACTGAAGTAAGGCTGCCAAGAGGACTTGAAAGCGGGGCAGAATTGCAGGAAACCGATTTCAGGAGGTAGACTGGAATTGCATTGAAAGCATAGGAAAAGAGGCAGAACGTCCACAATGATGCACTTGGCCAAAAAGGGCGTATGCGTTTTTTCCTGAATATATTCAGGAAAAAACGCATACGCCCTTTTTGGCCAACCAAGCAAGCTTGCAAAGGAAATCTGCACTACAATGAAGTCTCACTTCCCCCCGGTCAAAAGGGCCATCTGAAAAAAGTGTAAAATCCAGAAAGGCAGGACAGGCCATGGAGAACTGGGAGCCTTGTTATGCTGATGGGCGGGATGTAAACTGCCAACAGACACTCGGGAGAAGTGTATGGTGTTTCCTGAAACATCTAAAAAACAAAGCAACAGAGCCTAGGGCACTTCCACTTATGGTCCTATAGCTTAGGGAAATTAAAATCAAAAAGACACAGCCACCCCAATGTTTGGGACGCCTCTGTTTACAAGAACCTCGTTTACCGTACAAGTTCAATATCACAGAAAGTGAAAAATGGATAAAGAACTTGTGGTACTTACGTACAATGCAGTATCACTCAGCAGTGAAATCTATGTCATCAGGCCCGTAGCAGCACAATGAGTGGATTCAGGTACGATGATTCTAACTGAAATAAGTCACACAGAAAAAGAAACATCATAAGATATCAGTAATACACGGAATGTAAACTTGGCTACACAGGAACTGAATTACAGAACAGAACAGGGTCTCAAATTTAGAAAACCAACTTATGCTTGTTTAAGGGTAAAGGTGAGTTGGGGTGCTGCATAAAACCAGAGATTGAAATGAGCACAGATAAAGTTCCTTAAGCCAAATATGGAATAGACAAGAGCTACTCCTTGCTCAACGAAATGGACTCAACACCGCATATTAAACGCCTAAGAATGTACCTGACTCTTAAGTATCTTAAAACCTATGGATTGCTATGTCTCCGAAAGAGAATCAAGCATGTGTACAGGGACATAAACGCAGCAGTGATAGGATTGGAGAGGTTCGGTGAGCAAATGCAGACCCTTTGAAGTCATATTGCATGGTACCCATTCCACGGGTTTCAACTACCCAGGTTTAAGGTATTCTTCCTTCAGCTAAAACATGCATGTGGAACCTAGAGTATGATCAACCATGTGATCGGGAGACGTGTTCAAATATGTCTCAGTTTTCGTACCCTGGTACTCGGGTGCAACATTCCAGACGCTTTACTAACACTCTCCCGACTTGGAGAGTCTGTCCCTTTAACCTCCTGTTTGGCCCAGTTTGCAATTTCTGCGGAAGATGAACAGGAATAGCGAGAACCAATGAGAGACTAGCTGGAGGTGTCTGGACGGGCAAATTTAACTCTCATTTCCCACCAGGAAGAGGAAATAACCAAAGGCTCAGCGTGCCGTGCCGGAACCAGATTAGGGCCTGAAGCCATCCTGCGGTGTTGCGGCCAGCTCACAAGAAAACGAGTTGAAGAAAGGAGCTCAGGGGCACTGTAATTCACAAACCTGCAGAGTTATAAATGACAACTATCGTCCAAAAATATACTGAAGTAAGGCTGCCAAGAGGACTTGAAAGCGGGGCAGAATTGCAGGAAACCGATTTCAGGAGGTAGACTGGAATTGCATTGAAAGCATAGGAAAAGAGGCAGAACGTCCACAATGATGCACTTGGCCAAAAAGGGCGTATGCGTTTTTTCCTGAATATATTCAGGAAAAAACGCATACGCCCTTTTTGGCCAACCAAGCAAGCTTGCAAAGGAAATCTGCACTACAATGAAGTCTCACTTCCCCCCGGTCAAAAGGGCCATCTGAAAAAAGTGTAAAATCCAGAAAGGCAGGACAGGCCATGGAGAACTGGGAGCCTTGATATGCTGATGGGCGGGATGTAAACTGCCAACTGACACTCGGGAGAAGTGTATGGTGTTTCCTGAAACATCTAAAAAACAAAGCAACAGAGCCTAGGGCACTTCCACTTATGGTCCTATAGCTTAGGGAAATTAAAATCAAAAAGACACAGCCACCCCAATGTTTGGGACGCCTCTGTTTACAAGAACCTCGTTTACCGTACAAGTTCAATATCACAGAAAGTGAAAAATGGATAAAGAACTTGTGGTACTTACGTACAATGCAGTATCACTCAGCAGTGAAATCTATGTCATCAGGCCCGTAGCAGCACAATGAGTGGATTCAGGTACGATGATTCTAACTGAAATAAGTCACACAGAAAAAGAAACATCATAAGATATCAGTAATACACGGAATGTAAACTTGGCTACACAGGAACTGAATTACAGAACAGAACAGGGTCTCAAATTTAGAAAACCAATTTATGCTTGTTTAAGGGTAAAGGTGAGTTGGGGTGCTGCATAAAACCAGAGATTGAAATGAGCACAGATAAAGTTCCTTAAGCCAAATATGGAATAGACAAGAGCTACTCCTTGCTCAACGAAATGGACTCAACACCGCATATTAAACGCCTAAGAATGTACCTGACTCTTAAGTATCTTAAAACCTATGGATTGCTATGTCTCCGAAAGAGAATCAAGCATGTGTACAGGGACATAAACGCAGCAGTGATAGGATTGGAGAGGTTCGGTGAGCAAATGCAGACCCTTTGAAGTCATATTGCATGGTACCCATGCCACGGGTTTCAACTACCCAGGTTTAAGGTATTCTTCCTTCAGCTAAAACATGCATGTGGAACCTAGAGTATGATCAACCATGTGATCGGGAGACGTGTTCAAATATGTCTCAGTTTTCGTACCCTGGTACTCGGGTGCAACATTCCAGACGCTTTACTAACACTCTCCCGACTTGGAGAGTCAGTCCCTTTAACCTCCTGTTTGGCCCAGTTTGCAATTTCTGCGGAAGATGAACAGGAATAGCGAGAACCAATGAGAGACTAGCTGGAGGTGTCTGGACGGGCAAATTTAACTCTCATTTCCCACCAGGAAGAGGAAATAACCAAAGGCTCAGCGTGCCGTGCCGGAACCAGATTAGGGCCTGAAGCCATCCTGCGGTGTTGCGGCCAGCTCACAAGAAAGCGAGTTGAAGAAAGGAGCTCAGGGGCACTGTAATTCACAAACCTGCAGAGTTATAAATGACAGCTATCGTCCAAAAATATACTGAAGTAAGGCTGCCAAGAGGACTTGAAAGCGGGGCAGAATTGCAGGAAACCGATTTCAGGAGGTAGACTGGAATTGCATTGAAAGCATAGGAAAAGAGGCAGAACGTCCACAATGATGCACTTGGCCAAAAAGGGCGTATGCGTTTTTTCCTGAATATATTCAGGAAAAAACGCATACGCCCTTTTTGGCCAACCAAGCAAGCTTGCAAAGGAAATCTGCACTACAATGAAGTCTCACTTCCCCCCGGTCAAAAGGGCCATCTGAAAAAAGTGTAAAATCCAGAAAGGCAGGACAGGCCATGGAGAACTGGGAGCCTTGATATGCTGATGGGCGGGATGTAAACTGCCAACTGACAGTCGGGAGAAGTGTATGGTGTTTCCTGAAACATCTAAAAAACAAAGCAACAGAGCCTAGGGCACTTCCACTTATGGTCCTATAGCTTAGGGAAATTAAAATCAAAAAGACACAGCCACCCCAATGTTTGGGACGCCTCTGTTTACAAGAACCTCGTTTACCGTACAAGTTCAATATCACAGAAAGTGAAAAATGGATAAAGAACTTGTGGTACTTACGTACAATGCAGTATCACTCAGCAGTGAAATCTATGTCATCAGGCCCGTAGCAGCACAATGAGTGGATTCAGGTACGATGATTCTAACTGAAATAAGTCACACAGAAAAAGAAACATCATAAGATATCAGTAATACACGGAATGTAAACTTGGCTACACAGGAACTGAATTACAGAACAGAACAGGGTCTCAAATTTAGAAAACCAACTTATGCTTGTTTAAGGGTAAAGGTGAGTTGGGGTGCTGCATAAAACCAGAGATTGAAATGAGCACAGATAAAGTTCCTTAAGCCAAATATGGAATAGACAAGAGCTACTCCTTGCTCAACGAAATGGACTCAACACCGCATATTAAACGCCTAAGAATGTACCTGACTCTTAAGTATCTTAAAACCTATGGATTGCTATGTCTCCGAAAGAGAATCAAGCATGTGTACAGGGACATAAACGCACCAGTGATAGGATTGGAGAGGTTCGGTGAGCAAATGAAGACCCTTTGAAGTCATATTGCATGGTACCCATTCCACGGGTTTCAACTACCCAGGTTTAAGGTATTCTTCCTTCAGCTAAAACATGCATGTGGAACCTAGAGTATGATCAACCATGTGATCGGGAGACGTGTTCAAATATGTCTCAGTTTTCGTACCCTGGTACTCGGGTGCAACATTCCAGACGCTTTACTAACACTCTCCCCACTTGGAGAGTCTGTCCCTTTAACCTCCTGTTTGGCCCAGTTTGCAATTTCTGCGGAAGATGAACAGGAATAGCGAGAACCAATGAGAGACTAGCTGGAGGTGTCTGGACGGGCAAATTTAACTCTCATTTCCCACCAGGAAGAGGAAATAACCAAAGGCTCAGCGTGCCGTGCCGGAACCAGATTAGGGCCTGAAGCCATCCTGCGGTGTTGCGGCCAGCTCACAAGAAAGCGAGTTGAAGAAAGGAGCTCAGGGGCACTGTAATTCACAAACCTGCAGAGTTATAAATGACAGCTATCGTCCAAAAATATACTGAAGTAAGGCTGCCAAGAGGACTTGAAAGCGGGGCAGAATTGCAGGAAACCGATTTCAGGAGGTAGACTGGAATTGCATTGAAAGCATAGGAAAAGAGGCAGAACGTCCACAATGATGCACTTGGCCAAAAAGGGCGTATGCGTTTTTTCCTGAATATATTCAGGAAAAAACGCATACGCCCTTTTTGGCCAACCAAGCAAGCTTGCAAAGGAAATCTGCACTACAATGAAGTCTCACTTCCCCCCGGTCAAAAGGGCCATCTGAAAAAAGTGTAAAATCCAGAAAGGCAGGACAGGCCATGGAGAACTGGGAGCCTTGTTATGCTGATGGGCGGGATGTAAACTGCCAACAGACACTCGGGAGAAGTGTATGGTGTTTCCTGAAACATCTAAAAAACAAAGCAACAGAGCCTAGGGCACTTCCATTATGGTCCTATAGCTTAGGGAAATTAAAATCAAAAAGACACAGCCACCCCAATGTTTGGGACGCCTCTGTTTACAAGAACCTCGTTTACCGTACAAGTTCAATATCACAGAAAGTGAAAAATGGATAAAGAACTTGTGGTACTTACGTACAATGCAGTATCACTCAGCAGTGAAATCTATGTCATCAGGCCCGTAGCAGCACAATGAGTGGATTCAGGTACGATGATTCTAACTGAAATAAGTCACACAGAAAAAGAAACATCATAAGATATCAGTAATACACGGAATGTAAACTTGGCTACACAGGAACTGAATTACAGAACAGAACAGGGTCTCAAATTTAGAAAACCAACTTATGCTTGTTTAAGGGTAAAGGTGAGTTGGGGTGCTGCATAAAACCAGAGATTGAAATGAGCACAGATAAAGTTCCTTAAGCCAAATATGGAATAGACAAGAGCTACTCCTTGCTCAACGAAATGGACTCAACACCGCATATTAAACGCCTAAGAATGTACCTGACTCTTAAGTATCTTAAAACCTATGGATTGCTATGTCTCCGAAAGAGAATCAAGCATGTGTACAGGGACATAAACGCAGCAGTGATAGGATTGGAGAGGTTCGGTGAGCAAATGAAGACCCTTTGAAGTCATATTGCATGGTACCCATTCCACGGGTTTCAACTACCCAGGTTTAAGGTATTCTTCCTTCAGCTAAAACATGCATGTGGAACCTAGAGTATGATCAACCATGTGATCGGGAGACGTGTTCAAATATGTCTCAGTTTTCGTACCCTGGTACTCGGGTGCAACATTCCAGACGCTTTACTAACACTCTCCCCACTTGGAGAGTCTGTCCCTTTAACCTCCTGTTTGGCCCAGTTTGCAATTTCTGCGGAAGATGAACAGGAATAGCGAGAACCAATGAGAGACTAGCTGGAGGTGTCTGGACGGGCAAATTTAACTCTCATTTCCCACCAGGAAGAGGAAATAACCAAAGGCTCAGCGTGCCGTGCCGGAACCAGATTAGGGCCTGAAGCCATCCTGCGGTGTTGCGGCCAGCTCACAAGAAAGCGAGTTGAAGAAAGGAGCTCAGGGGCACTGTAATTCACAAACCTGCAGAGTTATAAATGACAGCTATCGTCCAAAAATATACTGAAGTAAGGCTGCCAAGAGGACTTGAAAGCGGGGCAGAATTGCAGGAAACCGATTTCAGGAGGTAGACTGGAATTGCATTGAAAGCATAGGAAAAGAGGCAGAACGTCCACAATGAGGCACTTGGCCAAAAAGGGCGTATGCGTTTTTTCCTGAATATATTCAGGAAAAAACGCATACGCCCTTTTTGGCCAACCAAGCAAGCTTGCAAAGGAAATCTGCACTACAATGAAGTCTCACTTCCCCCCGGTCAAAAGGGCCATCTGAAAAAAGTGTAAAATCCAGAAAGGCAGGACAGGCCATGGAGAACTGGGAGCCTTGTTATGCTGATGGGCGGGATGTAAACTGCCAACAGACACTCGGGAGAAGTGTATGGTGTTTCCTGAAACATCTAAAAAACAAAGTAACAGAGCCTAGGGCACTTCCACTTATGGTCCTATAGCTTAGGGAAATTAAAATCAAAAAGACACAGCCACCCCAATGTTTGGGACGCCTCTGTTTACAAGAACCTCGTTTACCGTACAAGTTCAATATCACAGAAAGTGAAAAATGGATAAAGAACTTGTGGTACTTACGTACAATGCAGTATCACTCAGCAGTGAAATCTATGTCATCAGGCCCGTAGCAGCACAATGAGTGGATTCAGGTACGATGATTCTAACTGAAATAAGTCACACAGAAAAAGAAACATCATGAGATATCAGTAATACACGGAATGTAAACTTGGCTACACAGGAACTGAATTACAGAACAGAACAGGGTCTCAAATTTAGAAAACCAACTTATGCTTGTTTAAGGGTAAAGGTGAGTTGGGGTGCTGCATAAAACCAGAGATTGAAATGAGCACAGATAAAGTTCCTTAAGCCAAATATGGAATAGACAAGAGCTACTCCTTGTTCAACGAAATGGACTCAACACCGCATATTAAACGCCTAAGAATGTACCTGACTCTTAAGTATCTTAAAACCTATGGATTGCTATGTCTCCGAAAGAGAATCAAGCATGTGTACAGGGACATAAACGCAGCAGTGATAGGATTGGAGAGGTTCGGTGAGCAAATGAAGACCCTTTGAAGTCATATTGCATGGTACCCATTCCACGGGTTTCAACTACCCAGGTTTAAGGTATTCTTCCTTCAGCTAAAACATGCATGTGGAACCTAGAGTATGATCAACCATGTGATCGGGAGACGTGTTCAAATATGTCTCAGTTTTCGTGCCCTGGTACTCGGGTGCAACATTCCAGACGCTTTACTAACACTCTCCCGACCTGGAGAGTCTGTCCCTTTAACCTCCTGTTTGGCCCAGTTTGCAATTTCTGCGGAAGATGAACAGGAATAGCGAGAACCAATGAGAGACTAGCTGGAGGTGTCTGGACGGGCAAATTTAACTCTCATTTCCCACCAGGAAGAGGAAATAACCAAAGGCTCAGCGTGCCGTGCCGGAACCAGATTAGGGCCTGAAGCCATCCTGCGGTGTTGCGGCCAGCTCACAAGAAAACGAGTTGAAGAAAGGAGCTCAGGGGCACTGTAATTCACAAACCTGCAGAGTTATAAATGACAGCTATCGTCCAAAAATATACTGAAGTAAGGCTGCCAAGAGGACTTGAAAGCGGGGCAGAATTGCAGGAAACCGATTTCAGGAGGTAGACTGGAATTGCATTGAAAGCATAGGAAAAGAGGCAGAACGTCCACAATGATGCACTTGGCCAAAAAGGGCGTATGCGTTTTTTCCTGAATATATTCAGGAAAAAACGCATACGCCCTTTTTGGCCAACCAAGAAAGCTTGCAAAGGAAATCTGCACTACAATGAAGTCTCACTTCCCCCCGGTCAAAAGGGCCATCTGAAAAAAGTGTAAAATCCAGAAAGGCAGGACAGGCCATGGAGAACTGGGAGCCTTGATATGCTGATGGGCGGGATGTAAACTGCCAACTGACACTCGGGAGAAGTGTATGGTGTTTCCTGAAACATCTAAAAAACAAAGCAACAGAGCCTAGGGCACTTCCACTTATGGTCCTATAGCTTAGGGAAATTAAAATCAAAAAGACACAGCCACCCCAATGTTTGGGACGCCTCTGTTTACAAGAACCTCGTTTACCGTACAAGTTCAATATCACAGAAAGTGAAAAATGGATAAAGAACTTGTGGTACTTACGTACAATGCAGTATCACTCAGCAGTGAAATCTATGTCATCAGGCCCGTAGCAGCACAATGAGTGGATTCAGGTACGATGATTCTAACTGAAATAAGTCACACAGAAAAAGAAACATCATAAGATATCAGTAATACACGGAATGTAAACTTGGCTACACAGGAACTGAATTACAGAACAGAACAGGGTCTCAAATTTAGAAAACCAACTTATGCTTGTTTAAGGGTAAAGGTGAGTTGGGGTGCTGCATAAAACCAGAGATTGAAATGAGCACAGATAAAGTTCCTTAAGCCAAATATGGAATAGACAAGAGCTACTCCTTGCTCAACAAAATGGACTCAACACCGCATATTAAACGCCTAAGAATGTACCTGACTCTTAAGTATCTTAAAACCTATGGATTGCTATGTCTCCGAAAGAGAATCAAGCATGTGTACAGGGACATAAACGCAGCAGTGAAAGGATTGGAGAGGTTCGGTGAGCAAATGAAGACCCTTTGAAGTCATATTGCATGGTACCCATTCCACGGGTTTCAACTACCCAGGTTTAAGGTATTCTTCCTTCAGCTAAAACATGCATGTGGAACCTAGAGTATGATCAACAATGTGATCGGGAGACGTGTTCAAATATGTCTCAGTTTTCGTACCCTGGTAGTCGGGTGCAACATTCCAGACGCTTTACTAACACTCTCCCGACTTGGAGAGTCAGTCCCTTTAACCTCCTGTTTGGCCCAGTTTGCAATTTCTGCGGAAGATGAACAGGAATAGCGAGAACCAATGAGAGACTAGCTGGAGGTGTCTGGACGGGCAAATTTAACTCTCATTTCCCACCAGGAAGAGGAAATAACCAAAGGCTCAGCGTGCCGTGCCGGAACCAGATTAGGGCCTGAAGCCATCCTGCGGTGTTGCGGCCAGCTCACAAGAAAGCGAGTTGAAGAAAGGAGCTCAGGGGCACTGTAATTCACAAACCTGCAGAGTTATAAATGACAACTATCGTCCAAAAATATACTGAAGTAAGGCTGCCAAGAGGACTTGAAAGTGGGGCAGAATTGCAGGAAACCGATTTCAGGAGGTAGACTGGAATTGCATTGAAAGCATAGGAAAAGAGGCAGAACGTCCACAATGAGGCACTTGGCCAAAAAGGGCGTATGCGTTTTTTCCTGAATATATTCAGGAAAAAACGCATACGCACTTTTTGGCCAACCAAGCAAGCTTGCAAAGGAAATCTACACTACAATGAAGTCTCACTTCCCCCCGGTCAAAAGGGCCATCTGAAAAAAGTGTAAAATCCAGAAAGGCAGGACAGGCCATGGAGAACTGGAAGCCTTGTTATGCTGATGGGCGGGATGTAAACTGCCAACTGACACTCGGGAGAAGTGTATGGTGTTTCCTGAAACATCTAAAAAACAAAGCAACAGAGCCTAGGGCACTTCCACTTATGGTCCTATAGCTTAGGGAAATTAAAATCAAAAAGACACAGCCACCCCAATGTTTGGGACGCCTCTGTTTACAAGAACCTCGTTTACCGTACAAGTTCAATATCACAGAAAGTGAAAAATGGATAAAGAACTTGTGGTACTTACGTACAATGCAGTATCACTCAGCAGTGAAATCTATGTCATCAGGCCCGTAGCAGCACAATGAGTGGATTCAGGTACGATGATTCTAACTGAAATAAGTCACACAGAAAAAGAAACATCATGAGATATCAGTAATACACGGAATGTAAACTTGGCTACACAGGAACTGAATTACAGAACAGAACAGGGTCTCAAATTTAGAAAACCAACTTATGCTTGTTTAAGGGTAAAGGTGAGTTGGGGTGCTGCATAAAACCAGAGATTGAAATGAGCACAGATAAAGTTCCTTAAGCCAAATATGGAATAGACAAGAGCTACTCCTTGCTCAACGAAATGGACTCAACACCGCATATTAAACGCCTAAGAATGTACCTGACTCTTAAGTATCTTAAAACCTATGGATTGCTATGTCTCCGAAAGAGAATCAAGCATGTGTACAGGGACATAAACGCAGCAGTGATAGGATTGGAGAGGTTCGGTGAGCAAATGAAGACCCTTTGAAGTCATATTGCATGGTACCCATTCCACGGGTTTCAACTACCCAGGTTTAAGGTATTCTTCCTTCAGCTAAAACATGCATGTGGAACCTAGAGTATGATCAACCATGTGATCGGGAGACGTGTTCAAATATGTCTCAGTTTTCGTACCCTGGTACTCGGGTGCAACATTCCAGACGCTTTACTAACACTCTCCCGACTTGGAGAGTCAGTCCCTTTAACCTCCTGTTTGGCCCAGTTTGCAATTTCTGCGGAAGATGAACAGGAATAGCGAGAACCAATGAGAGACTAGCTGGAGGTGTCTGGACGGGCAAATTTAACTCTCATTTCCCACCAGGAAGAGGAAATAACCAAAGGCTCAGCGTGCCGTGCCGGAACCAGATTAGGGCCTGAAGCCATCCTGCGGTGTTGCGGCCAGCTCACAAGAAAGCGAGTTGAAGAAAGGAGCTCAGGGGCACTGTAATTCACAAACCTGCAGAGTTATAAATGACAGCTATCGTCCAAAAATATACTGAAGTAAGGCTGCCAAGAGGACTTGAAAGCGGGGCAGAATTGCAGGAAACCGATTTCAGGAGGTAGACTGGAATTGCATTGAAAGCATAGGAAAAGAGGCAGAACGTCCACAATGATGCACTTGGCCAAAAAGGGCGTATGCGTTTTTTCCTGAATATATTCAGGAAAAAACGCATACGCACTTTTTGGCCAACCAAGCAAGCTTGCAAAGGAAATCTGCACTACAATGAAGTCTCACTTCCCCCCGGTCAAAAGGGCCATCTGAAAAAAGTGTAAAATCCAGAAAGGCAGGACAGGCCATGGAGAACTGGAAGCCTTGTTATGCTGATGGGCGGGATGTAAACTGCCAACTGACACTCGGGAGAAGTGTATGGTGTTTCCTGAAACATCTAAAAAACAAAGCAACAGAGCCTAGGGCACTTCCACTTATGGTCCTATAGCTTAGGGAAATTAAAATCAAAAAGACACAGCCACCCCAATGTTTGGGACGCCTCTGTTTACAAGAACCTCGTTTACCGTACAAGTTCAATATCACAGAAAGTGAAAAATGGATAAAGAACTTGTGGTACTTACGTACAATGCAGTATCACTCAGCAGTGAAATCTATGTCATCAGGCCCGTAGCAGCACAATGAGTGGATTCAGGTACGATGATTCTAACTGAAATAAGTCACACAGAAAAAGAAACATCATAAGATATCAGTAATACACGGAATGTAAACTTGGCTACACAGGAACTGAATTACAGAACAGAACAGGGTCTCAAATTTAGAAAACCAACTTATGCTTGTTTAAGGGTAAAGGTGAGTTGGGGTGCTGCATAAAACCAGAGATTGAAATGAGCACAGATAAAGTTCCTTAAGCCAAATATGGAATAGACAAGAGCTACTCCTTGCTCAACGAAATGGACTCAACACCGCATATTAAACGCCTAAGAATGTACCTGACTCTTAAGTATCTTAAAACCTATGGATTGCTATGTCTCCGAAAGAGAATCAAGCATGTGTACAGGGACATAAACGCAGCAGTGATAGGATTGGAGAGGTTCGGTGATCAAATGAAGACCCTTTGAAGTCATATTGCATGGTACCCATGCCACGGGTTTCAACTACCCAGGTTTAAGGTATTCTTCCTTCAGCTAAAACATGCATGTGGAACCTAGAGTATGATCAACCATGTGATCGGGAGACGTGTTCAAATATGTCTCAGTTTTCGTACCCTGGTACTCGGGTGCAACATTCCAGACGCTTTACTAACACTCTCCCGACTTGGAGAGTCTGTCCCTTTAACCTCCTGTTTGGCCCAGTTTGCAATTTCTGCGGAAGATGAACAGGAATAGCGAGAACCAATGAGAGACTAGCTGGAGGTGTCTGGACGGGCAAATTTAACTCTCATTTCCCACCAGGAAGAGGAAATAACCAAAGGCTCAGCGTGCCGTGCCGGAACCAGATTAGGGCCTGAAGCCATCCTGCGGTGTTGCGGCCAGCTCACAAGAAAGCGAGTTGAAGAAAGGAGCTCAGGGGCACTGTAATTCACAAACCTGCAGAGTTATAAATGACAGCTATCGTCCAAAAATATACTGAAGTAAGGCTGCCAAGAGGACTTGAAAGCGGGGCAGAATTGCAGGAAACCGATTTCAGGAGGTAGACTGGAATTGCATTGAAAGCATAGGAAAAGAGGCAGAACGTCCACAATGATGCACTTGGCCAAAAAGGGCGTATGCGTTTTTTCCTGAATATATTCAGGAAAAAACGCATACGCCCTTTTTGGCCAACCAAGCAAGCTTGCAAAGGAAATCTGCACTACAATGAAGTCTCACTTCCCCCGGTCAAAAGGGCCATCTGAAGAAAGTGTAAAATCCAGAAAGGCAGGACAGGCCATGGAGAACTGGGAGCCTTGATATGCTGATGGGCGGGATGTAAACTGCCAACTGACACTCGGGAGAAGTGTATGGTGTTTCCTGAAACATCTAAAAAACAAAGCAACAGAGCCTAGGGCACTTCCACTTATGGTCCTATAGCTTAGGGAAATTAAAATCAAAAAGACACAGCCACCCCAATGTTTGGGACGCCTCTGTTTACAAGAACCTCGTTTACCGTACAAGTTCAATATCACAGAAAGTGAAAAATGGATAAAGAACTTGTGGTACTTACGTACAATGCAGTATCACTCAGCAGTGAAATCTATGTCATCAGGCCCGTAGCAGCACAATGAGTGGATTCAGGTACGATGATTCTAACTGAAATAAGTCACACAGAAAAAGAAACATCATAAGATATCAGTAATACACGGAATGTAAACTTGGCTACACAGGAACTGAATTACAGAACAGAACAGGGTCTCAAATTTAGAAAACCAACTTATGCTTGTTTAAGGGTAAAGGTGAGTTGGGGTGCTGCATAAAACCAGAGATTGAAATGAGCACAGATAAAGTTCCTTAAGCCAAATATGGAATAGACAAGAGCTACTCCTTGCTCAACGAAATGGACTCAACACCGCATATTAAACGCCTAAGAATGTACCTGACTCTTAAGTATCTTAAAACGTATGGATTGCTATGTCTCCGAAAGAGAATCAAGCATGTGTACAGGGACATAAACGCAGCAGTGATAGGATTGGAGAGGTTCGGTGAGCAAATGAAGACCCTTTGAAGTCATATTGCATGGTACCCATGCCACGGGTTTCAACTACCCAGGTTTAAGGTATTCTTCCTTCAGCTAAAACATGCATGTGGAACCTAGAGTATGATCAACCATGTGATCGGGAGACGTGTTCAAATATGTCTCAGTTTTCGTACCCTGGTACTCGGGTGCAACATTCCAGACGCTTTACTAACACTCTCCCGACTTGGAGAGTCTGTCCCTTTAACCTCCTGTTTGGCCCAGTTTGCAATTTCTGCGGAAGATGAACAGGAATAGCGAGAACCAATGAGAGACTAGCTGGAGGTGTCTGGAGGGGCAAATTTAACTCTCATTTCCCACCAGGAAGAGGAAATAACCAAAGGCTCAGCGTGCCGTGCCGGAACCAGATTAGGGCCTGAAGCCATCCTGCGGTGTTGCGGCCAGCTCACAAGAAAGCGAGTTGAAGAAAGGAGCTCAGGGGCACTGTAATTCACAAACCTGCAGAGTTATAAATGACAGCTATCGTCCAAAAATATACTGAAGTAAGGCTGCCAAGAGGACTTGAAAGCGGGGCAGAATTGCAGGAAACCGATTTCAGGAGGTAGACTGGAATTGCATTGAAAGCATAGGAAAAGAGGCAGAACGTCCACAATGATGCACTTGGCCAAAAAGGGCGTATGCGTTTTTTCCTGAATATATTCAGGAAAAAACGCATACGCCCTTTTTGGCCAACCAAGCAAGCTTGCAAAGGAAATCTGCACTACAATGAAGTCTCACTTCCCCCCGGTCAAAAGGGCCATCTGAAAAAAGTGTAAAATCCAGAAAGGCAGGACAGGCCATGGAGAACTGGGAGCCTTGTTATGCTGATGGGTGGGATGTAAACTGCCAACAGACACTCGGGAGAAGTGTATGGTGTTTCCTGAAACATCTAAAAAACAAAGCAACAGAGCCTAGGGCACTTCCACTTATGGTCCTATAGCTTAGGGAAATTAAAATCAAAAAGACACAGCCACCCCAATGTTTGGGACGCCTCTGTTTACAAGAACCTCGTTTACCGTACAAGTTCAATATCACAGAAAGTGAAAAATGGATAAAGAACTTGTGGTACTTACGTACAATGCAGTATCACTCAGCAGTGAAATCTATGTCATCAGGCCCGTAGCAGCACAATGAGTGGATTCAGGTACGATGATTCTAACTGAAATAAGTCACACAGAAAAAGAAACATCATAAGATATCAGTAATACACGGAATGTAAACTTGGCTACACAGGAACTGAATTACAGAACAGAACAGGGTCTCAAATTTAGAAAACCAACTTATGCTTGTTTAAGGGTAAAGGTGAGTTGGGGTGCTGCATAAAACCAGAGATTGAAATGAGCACAGATAAACTTCCTTAAGCCAAATATGGAATAGACAAGAGCTACTCCTTGCTCAACGAAATGGACTCAACACCGCATATTAAACGCCTAAGAATGTACCTGACTCTTAAGTATCTTAAAACCTATGGATTGCTATGTCTCCGAAAGAGAATCAAGCATGTGTACAGGGACATAAACGCAGCAGTGATAGGATTGGAGAGGTTCGGTGAGCAAATGAAGACCCTTTGAAGTCATATTGCATGGTACCCATGCCACGGGTTTCAACTACCCAGGTTTAAGGTATTCTTCCTTCAGCTAAAACATGCATGTGGAACCTAGAGTATGATCAACCATGTGATCGGGAGACGTGTTCAAATATGTCTCAGTTTTCGTACCCTGGTACTCGGGTGCAACATTCCAGACGCTTTACTAACACTCTCCCGACTTGGAGAGTCTGTCCCTTTAACCTCCTGTTTGGCCCAGTTTGCAATTTCTGCGGAAGATGAACAGGAATAGCGAGAACCAATGAGAGACTAGCTGGAGGTGTCTGGAGGGGCAAATTTAACTCTCATTTCCCACCAGGAAGAGGAAATAACCAAAGGCTCAGCGTGCCGTGCCGGAACCAGATTAGGGCCTGAAGCCATCCTGCGGTGTTGCGGCCAGCTCACAAGAAAGCGAGTTGAAGAAAGGAGCTCAGGGGCACTGTAATTCACAAACCTGCAGAGTTATAAATGACAGCTATCGTCCAAAAATATACTGAAGTAAGGCTGCCAAGAGGACTTGAAAGCGGGGCAGAATTGCAGGAAACCGATTTCAGGAGGTAGACTGGAATTGCATTGAAAGCATAGGAAAAGAGGCAGAACGTCCACAATGATGCACTTGGCCAAAAAGGGCGTATGCGTTTTTTCCTGAATATATTCAGGAAAAAACGCATACGCCCTTTTTGGCCAACCAAGCAAGCTTGCAAAGGAAATCTGCACTACAATGAAGTCTCACTTCCCCCCGGTCAAAAGGGCCATCTGAAAAAAGTGTAAAATCCAGAAAGGCAGGACAGGCCATGGAGAACTGGGAGCCTTGTTATGCTGATGGGCGGGATGTAAACTGCCAACAGACACTCGGGAGAAGTGTATGGTGTTTCCTGAAACATCTAAAAAACAAAGCAACAGAGCCTAGGGCACTTCCACTTATGGTCCTATAGCTTAGGGAAATTAAAATCAAAAAGACACAGCCACCCCAATGTTTGGGACGCCTCTGTTTACAAGAACCTCGTTTACCGTACAAGTTCAATATCACAGAAAGTGAAAAATGGATAAAGAACTTGTGGTACTTACGTACAATGCAGTATCACTCAGCAGTGAAATCTATGTCATCAGGCCCGTAGCAGCACAATGAGTGGATTCAGGTACGATGATTCTAACTGAAATAAGTCACACAGAAAAAGAAACATCATAAGATATCAGTAATACACGGAATGTAAACTTGGCTACACAGGAACTGAATTACAGAACAGAACAGGGTCTCAAATTTAGAAAACCAACTTATGCTTGTTTAAGGGTAAAGGTGAGTTGGGGTGCTGCATAAAACCAGAGATTGAAATGAGCACAGATAAAGTTCCTTAAGCCAAATATGGAATAGACAAGAGCTACTCCTTGCTCAACGAAATGGACTCAACACCGCATATTAAACGCCTAAGAATGTACCTGACTCTTAAGTATCTTAAAACCTATGGATTGCTATGTCTCCGAAAGAGAATCAAGCATGTGTACAGGGACATAAACGCAGCAGTGATAGGATTGGAGAGGTTCGGTGAGCAAATGAAGACCCTTTGAAGTCATATTGCATGGTACCCATGCCACGGGTTTCAACTACCCAGGTTTAAGGTATTCTTCCTTCAGCTAAAACATGCATGTGGAACCTAGAGTATGATCAACCATGTGATCGGGAGACGTGTTCAAATATGTCTCAGTTTTCGTACCCTGGTACTCGGGTGCAACATTCCAGACGCTTTACTAACACTCTCCCCACTTGGAGAGTCAGCGCCTTTAACCTCCTGTTTGGCCCAGTTTGCAATTTCTGCGGAAGATGAACAGGAATAGCGAGAACCAATGAGAGACTAGCTGGAGGTGTCTGGACGGGCAAATTTAACTCTCATTTCCCACCAGGAAGAGGAAATAACCAAAGGCTCAGCGTGCCGTGCCGGAACCAGATTAGGGCCTGAAGCCATCCTGCGGTGTTGCGGCCAGCTCACAAGAAAGCGAGTTGAAGAAAGGAGCTCAGGGGCACTGTAATTCACAAACCTGCAGAGTTATAAATGACAGCTATCGTCCAAAAATATACTGAAGTAAGGCTGCCAAGAGGACTTGAAAGCGGGGCAGAATTGCAGGAAACCGATTTCAGGAGGTAGACTGGAATTGCATTGAAAGCATAGGAAAAGAGGCAGAACGTCCACAATGATGCACTTGGCCAAAAAGGGCGTATGCGTTTTTTCCTGAATATATTCAGGAAAAAACGCATACGCCCTTTTTGGCCAACCAAGCAAGCTTGCAAAGGAAATCTGCACTACAATGAAGTCTCACTTCCCCCCGGTCAAAAGGGCCATCTGAAAAAAGTGTAAAATCCAGAAAGGCAGGACAGGCCATGGAGAACTGGGAGCCTTGTTATGCTGATGGGCGGGATGTAAACTGCCAACAGACACTCGGGAGAAGTGTATGGTGTTTCCTGAAACATCTAAAAAACAAAGCAACAGAGCCTAGGGCACTTCCACTTATGGTCCTATAGCTTAGGGAAATTAAAATCAAAAAGACACAGCCACCCCAATGTTTGGGACGCCTCTGTTTACAAGAACCTCGTTTACCGTACAAGTTCAATATCACAGAAAGTGAAAAATGGATAAAGAACTTGTGGTACTTACGTACAATGCAGTATCACTCAGCAGTGAAATCTATGTCATCAGGCCCGTAGCAGCACAATGAGTGGATTCAGGTACGATGATTCTAACTGAAATAAGTCACACAGAAAAAGAAACATCATAAGATATCAGTAATACACGGAATGTAAACTTGGCTACACAGGAACTGAATTACAGAACAGAACAGGGTCTCAAATTTAGAAAACCAACTTATGCTTGTTTAAGGGTAAAGGTGAGTTGGGGTGCTGCATAAAACCAGAGATTGAAATGAGCACAGATAAAGTTCCTTAAGCCAAATATGGAATAGACAAGAGCTACTCCTTGCTCAACGAAATGGACTCAACACCGCATATTAAACGCCTAAGAATGTACCTGACTCTTAAGTATCTTAAAACCTATGGATTGCTATGTCTCCGAAAGAGAATCAAGCATGTGTACAGGGACATAAACGCAGCAGTGATAGGATTGGAGAGGTTCGGTGAGCAAATGAAGACCCTTTGAAGTCATATTGCATGGTACCCATGCCACGGGTTTCAACTACCCAGGTTTAAGGTATTCTTCCTTCAGCTAAAACATGCATGTGGAACCTAGAGTATGATCAACCATGTGATCGGGAGACGTGTTCAAATATGTCTCAGTTTTCGTACCCTGGTACTCGGGTGCAACATTCCAGACGCTTTACTAACACTCTCCCCACTTGGAGAGTCAGCGCCTTTAACCTCCTGTTTGGCCCAGTTTGCAATTTCTGCGGAAGATGAACAGGAATAGCGAGAACCAATGAGAGACTAGCTGGAGGTGTCTGGACGGGCAAATTTAACTCTCATTTCCCACCAGGAAGAGGAAATAACCAAAGGCTCAGCGTGCCGTGCCGGAACCAGATTAGGGCCTGAAGCCATCCTGCGGTGTTGCGGCCAGCTCACAAGAAAGCGAGTTGAAGAAAGGAGCTCAGGGGCACTGTAATTCACAAACCTGCAGAGTTATAAATGACAGCTATCGTCCAAAAATATACTGAAGTAAGGCTGCCAAGAGGACTTGAAAGCGGGGCAGAATTGCAGGAAACCGATTTCAGGAGGTAGACTGGAATTGCATTGAAAGCATAGGAAAAGAGGCAGAACGTCCACAATGATGCACTTGGCCAAAAAGGGCGTATGCGTTTTTTCCTGAATATATTCAGGAAAAAACGCATACGCCCTTTTTGGCCAACCAAGCAAGCTTGCAAAGGAAATCTGCACTACAATGAAGTCTCACTTCCCCCCGGTCAAAAGGGCCATCTGAAAAAAGTGTAAAATCCAGAAAGGCAGGACAGGCCATGGAGAACTGGGAGCCTTGTTATGCTGATGGGCGGGATGTAAACTGCCAACAGACACTCGGGAGAAGTGTATGGTGTTTCCTGAAACATCTAAAAAACAAAGCAACAGAGCCTAGGGCACTTCCACTTATGGTCCTATAGCTTAGGGAAATTAAAATCAAAAAGACACAGCCACCCCAATGTTTGGGACGCCTCTGTTTACAAGAACCTCGTTTACCGTACAAGTTCAATATCACAGAAAGTGAAAAATGGATAAAGAACTTGTGGTACTTACGTACAATGCAGTATCACTCAGCAGTGAAATCTATGTCATCAGGCCCGTAGCAGCACAATGAGTGGATTCAGGTACGATGATTCTAACTGAAATAAGTCACACAGAAAAAGAAACATCATAAGATATCAGTAATACACGGAATGTAAACTTGGCTACACAGGAACTGAATTACAGAACAGAACAGGGTCTCAAATTTAGAAAACCAACTTATGCTTGTTTAAGGGTAAAGGTGAGTTGGGGTGCTGCATAAAACCAGAGATTGAAATGAGCACAGATAAAGTTCCTTAAGCCAAATATGGAATAGACAAGAGCTACTCCTTGCTCAACGAAATGGACTCAACACCGCATATTAAACGCCTAAGAATGTACCTGACTCTTAAGTATCTTAAAACCTATGGATTGCTATGTCTCCGAAAGAGAATCAAGCATGTGTACAGGGACATAAACGCAGCAGTGATAGGATTGGAGAGGTTCGGTGAGCAAATGAAGACCCTTTGAAGTCATATTGCATGGTACCCATGCCACGGGTTTCAACTACCCAGGTTTAAGGTATTCTTCCTTCAGCTAAAACATGCATGTGGAACCTAGAGTATGATCAACCATGTGATCGGGAGACGTGTTCAAATATGTCTCAGTTTTCGTACCCTGGTACTCGGGTGCAACATTCCAGACGCTTTACTAACACTCTCCCCACTTGGAGAGTCAGCGCCTTTAACCTCCTGTTTGGCCCAGTTTGCAATTTCTGCGGAAGATGAACAGGAATAGCGAGAACCAATGAGAGACTAGCTGGAGGTGTCTGGACGGGCAAATTTAACTCTCATTTCCCACCAGGAAGAGGAAATAACCAAAGGCTCAGCGTGCCGTGCCGGAACCAGATTAGGGCCTGAAGCCATCCTGCGGTGTTGCGGCCAGCTCACAAGAAAGCGAGTTGAAGAAAGGAGCTCAGGGGCACTGTAATTCACAAACCTGCAGAGTTATAAATGACAGCTATCGTCCAAAAATATACTGAAGTAAGGCTGCCAAGAGGACTTGAAAGCGGGGCAGAATTGCAGGAAACCGATTTCAGGAGGTAGACTGGAATTGCATTGAAAGCATAGGAAAAGAGGCAGAACGTCCACAATGATGCACTTGGCCAAAAAGGGCGTATGCGTTTTTTCCTGAATATATTCAGGAAAAAACGCATACGCCCTTTTTGGCCAACCAAGCAAGCTTGCAAAGGAAATCTGCACTACAATGAAGTCTCACTTCCCCCCGGTCAAAAGGGCCATCTGAAAAAAGTGTAAAATCCAGAAAGGCAGGACAGGCCATGGAGAACTGGGAGCCTTGTTATGCTGATGGGCGGGATGTAAACTGCCAACAGACACTCGGGAGAAGTGTATGGTGTTTCCTGAAACATCTAAAAAACAAAGCAACAGAGCCTAGGGCACTTCCACTTATGGTCCTATAGCTTAGGGAAATTAAAATCAAAAAGACACAGCCACCCCAATGTTTGGGACGCCTCTGTTTACAAGAACCTCGTTTACCGTACAAGTTCAATATCACAGAAAGTGAAAAATGGATAAAGAACTTGTGGTACTTACGTACAATGCAGTATCACTCAGCAGTGAAATCTATGTCATCAGGCCCGTAGCAGCACAATGAGTGGATTCAGGTACGATGATTCTAACTGAAATAAGTCACACAGAAAAAGAAACATCATAAGATATCAGTAATACACGGAATGTAAACTTGGCTACACAGGAACTGAATTACAGAACAGAACAGGGTCTCAAATTTAGAAAACCAACTTATGCTTGTTTAAGGGTAAAGGTGAGTTGGGGTGCTGCATAAAACCAGAGATTGAAATGAGCACAGATAAAGTTCCTTAAGCCAAATATGGAATAGACAAGAGCTACTCCTTGCTCAACGAAATGGACTCAACACCGCATATTAAACGCCTAAGAATGTACCTGACTCTTAAGTATCTTAAAACCTATGGATTGCTATGTCTCCGAAAGAGAATCAAGCATGTGTACAGGGACATAAACGCAGCAGTGATAGGATTGGAGAGGTTCGGTGAGCAAATGAAGACCCTTTGAAGTCATATTGCATGGTACCCATTCCACGGGTTTCAACTACCCAGGTTTAAGGTATTCTTCCTTCAGCTAAAACATGCATGTGGAACCTAGAGTATGATCAACCATGTGATCGGGAGACGTGTTCAAATATGTCTCAGTTTTCGTACCCTGGTACTCGGGTGCAACATTCCAGACGCTTTACTAACACTCTCCCGACTTGGAGAGTCAGTCCCTTTAACCTCCTGTTTGGCCCAGTTTGCAATTTCTGCGGAAGATGAACAGGAATAGCGAGAACCAATGAGAGACTAGCTGGAGGTGTCTGGACGGGCAAATTTAACTCTCATTTCCCACCAGGAAGAGGAAATAACCAAAGGCTCAGCGTGCCGTGCCGGAACCAGATTAGGGCCTGAAGCCATCCTGCGGTGTTGCGGCCAGCTCACAAGAAAGCGAGTTGAAGAAAGGAGCTCAGGGGCACTGTAATTCACAAACCTGCAGAGTTATAAATGACAGCTATCGTCCAAAAATATACTGAAGTAAGGCTGCCAAGAGGACTTGAAAGCGGGGCAGAATTGCAGGAAACCGATTTCAGGAGGTAGACTGGAATTGCATTGAAAGCATAGGAAAAGAGGCAGAACGTCCACAATGATGCACTTGGCCAAAAAGGGCGTATGCGTTTTTTCCTGAATATATTCAGGAAAAAACGCATACGCCCTTTTTGGCCAACCAAGCAAGCTTGCAAAGGAAATCTGCACTACAATGAAGTCTCACTTCCCCCCGGTCAAAAGGGCCATCTGAAAAAAGTGTAAAATCCAGAAAGGCAGGACAGGCCATGGAGAACTGGGAGCCTTGTTATGCTGATGGGCGGGATGTAAACTGCCAACAGACACTCGGGAGAAGTGTATGGTGTTTCCTGAAACATCTAAAAAACAAAGCAACAGAGCCTAGGGCACTTCCACTTATGGTCCTATAGCTTAGGGAAATTAAAATCAAAAAGACACAGCCACCCCAATGTTTGGGACGCCTCTGTTTACAAGAACCTCGTTTACCGTACAAGTTCAATATCACAGAAAGTGAAAAATGGATAAAGAACTTGTGGTACTTACGTACAATGCAGTATCACTCAGCAGTGAAATCTATGTCATCAGGCCCGTAGCAGCACAATGAGTGGATTCAGGTACGATGATTCTAACTGAAATAAGTCACACAGAAAAAGAAACATCATAAGATATCAGTAATACACGGAATGTAAACTTGGCTACACAGGAACTGAATTACAGAACAGAACAGGGTCTCAAATTTAGAAAACCAACTTATGCTTGTTTAAGGGTAAAGGTGAGTTGGGGTGCTGCATAAAACCAGAGATTGAAATGAGCACAGATAAAGTTCCTTAAGCCAAATATGGAATACACAAGAGCTACTCCTTGCTCAACGAAATGGACTCAACACCGCATATTAAACGCCTAAGAATGTACCTGACTCTTAAGTATCTTAAAACCTATGGATTGCTATGTCTCCGAAAGAGAATCAAGCATGTGTACAGGGACATAAACGCAGCAGTGATAGGATTGGAGAGGTTCGGTGAGCAAATGAAGACCCTTTGAAGTCATATTGCATGGTACCCATTCCACGGGTTTCAACTACCCAGGTTTAAGGTATTCTTCCTTCAGCTAAAACATGCATGTGGAACCTAGAGTATGATCAACCATGTGATCGGGAGACGTGTTCAAATATGTCTCAGTTTTCGTACCCTGGTACTCGGGTGCAACATTCCAGACGCTTTACTAACACTCTCCCCACTTGGAGAGTCAGAGCCTTTAACCTCCTGTTTGGCCCAGTTTGCAATTTCTGCGGAAGATGAACAGGAATAGCGAGAACCAATGAGAGACTAGCTGGAGGTGTCTGGAGGGGCAAATTTAACTCTCATTTCCCACCAGGAAGAGGAAATAACCAAAGGCTCAGCGTGCCGTGCCGGAACCAGATTAGGGCCTGAAGCCATCCTGCGGTGTTGTGGCCAGCTCACAAGAAAGCGAGTTGAAGAAAGGAGCTCAGGGGCACTGTAATTCACAAACCTGCAGAGTTATAAATGACAGCTATCGTCCAAAAATATACTGAAGTAAGGCTGCCAAGAGGACTTGAAAGCGGGGCAGAATTGCAGGAAACCGATTTCAGGAGGTAGACTGGAATTGCATTGAAAGCATAGGAAAAGAGGCAGAACGTCCACAATGATGCACTTGGCCAAAAAGGGCGTATGCGTTTTTTCCTGAATATATTCAGGAAAAAACGCATACGCCCTTTTTGGCCAACCAAGCAAGCTTGCAAAGGAAATCTGCACTACAATGAAGTCTCACTTCCCCCCGGTCAAAAGGGCCATCTGAAAAAAGTGTAAAATCCAGAAAGGCAGGACAGGCCATGGAGAACTGGGAGCCTTGTTATGCTGATGGGCGGGATGTAAACTGCCAACAGACACTCGGGAGAAGTGTATGGTGTTTCCTGAAACATCTAAAAAACAAAGCAACAGAGCCTAGGGCACTTCCACTTATGGTCCTATAGCTTAGGGAAATTAAAATCAAAAAGACACAGCCACCCCAATGTTTGGGACGCCTCTGTTTACAAGAACCTCGTTTACCGTACAAGTTCAATATCACAGAAAGTGAAAAATGGATAAAGAACTTGTGGTACTTACGTACAATGCAGTATCACTCAGCAGTGAAATCTATGTCATCAGGCCCGTAGCAGCACAATGAGTGGATTCAGGTACGATGATTCTAACTGAAATAAGTCACACAGAAAAAGAAACATCATAAGATATCAGTAATACACGGAATGTAAACTTGGCTACACAGGAACTGAATTACAGAACAGAACAGGGTCTCAAATTTAGAAAACCAACTTATGCTTGTTTAAGGGTAAAGGTGAGTTGGGGTGCTGCATAAAACCAGAGATTGAAATGAGCACAGATAAAGTTCCTTAAGCCAAATATGGAATAGACAAGAGCTACTCCTTGCTCAACGAAATGGACTCAACACCGCATATTAAACGCCTAAGAATGTACCTGACTCTTAAGTATCTTAAAACCTATGGATTGCTATGTCTCCGAAAGAGAATCAAGCATGTGTACAGGGACATAAACGCAGCAGTGATAGGATTGGAGAGGTTCGGTGAGCAAATGAAGACCCTTTGAAGTCATATTGCATGGTACCCATTCCACGGGTTTCAACTACCCAGGTTTAAGGTATTCTTCCTTCAGCTAAAACATGCATGTGGAACCTAGAGTATGATCAACCATGTGATCGGGAGACGTGTTCAAATATGTCTCAGTTTTCGTACCCTGGTACTCGGGTGCAACATTCCAGACGCTTTACTAACACTCTCCCGACTTGGAGAGTCAGTCCCTTTAACCTCCTGTTTGGCCCAGTTTGCAATTTCTGCGGAAGATGAACAGGAATAGCGAGAACCAATGAGAGACTAGCTGGAGGTGTCTGGAGGGGCAAATTTAACTCTCATTTCCCACCAGGAAGAGGAAATAACCAAAGGCTCAGCGTGCCGTGCCGGAACCAGATTAGGGCCTGAAGCCATCCTGCGGTGTTGCGGCCAGCTCACAAGAAAGCGAGTTGAAGAAAGGAGCTCAGGGGCACTGTAATTCACAAACCTGCAGAGTTATAAATGACAGCTATCGTCCAAAAATATACTGAAGTAAGGCTGCCAAGAGGACTTGAAAGCGGGGCAGAATTGCAGGAAACCGATTTCAGGAGGTAGACTGGAATTGCATTGAAAGCATAGGAAAAGAGGCAGAACGTCCACAATGATGCACTTGGCCAAAAAGGGCGTATGCGTTTTTTCCTGAATATATTCAGGAAAAAACGCATACGCCCTTTTTGGCCAACCAAGCAAGCTTGCAAAGGAAATCTGCACTACAATGAAGTCTCACTTCCCCCCGGTCAAAAGGGCCATCTGAAAAAAGTGTAAAATCCAGAAAGGCAGGACAGGCCATGGAGAACTGGGAGCCTTGTTATGCTGATGGGCGGGATGTAAACTGCCAACAGACACTCGGGAGAAGTGTATGGTGTTTCCTGAAACATCTAAAAAACAAAGCAACAGAGCCTAGGGCACTTCCACTTATGGTCCTATAGCTTAGGGAAATTAAAATCAAAAAGACACAGCCACCCCAATGTTTGGGACGCCTCTGTTTACAAGAACCTCGTTTACCGTACAAGTTCAATATCACAGAAAGTGAAAAATGGATAAAGAACTTGTGGTACTTACGTACAATGCAGTATCACTCAGCAGTGAAATCTATGTCATCAGGCCCGTAGCAGCACAATGAGTGGATTCAGGTACGATGATTCTAACTGAAATAAGTCACACAGAAAAAGAAACATCATAAGATATCAGTAATACACGGAATGTAAACTTGGCTACACAGGAACTGAATTACAGAACAGAACAGGGTCTCAAATTTAGAAAACCAACTTATGCTTGTTTAAGGGTAAAGGTGAGTTGGGGTGCTGCATAAAACCAGAGATTGAAATGAGCACAGATAAAGTTCCTTAAGCCAAATATGGAATAGACAAGAGCTACTCCTTGCTCAACGAAATGGACTCAACACCGCATATTAAACGCCTAAGAATGTACCTGACTCTTAAGTATCTTAAAACCTATGGATTGCTATGTCTCCGAAAGAGAATCAAGCATGTGTACAGGGACATAAACGCAGCAGTGATAGGATTGGAGAGGTTCGGTGAGCAAATGAAGACCCTTTGAAGTCATATTGCATGGTACCCATTCCACGGGTTTCAACTACCCAGGTTTAAGGTATTCTTCCTTCAGCTAAAACATGCATGTGGAACCTAGAGTATGATCAACCATGTGATCGGGAGACGTGTTCAAATATGTCTCAGTTTTCGTACCCTGGTACTCGGGTGCAACATTCCAGACGCTTTACTAACACTCTCCCCACTTGGAGAGTCAGAGCCTTTAACCTCCTGTTTGGCCCAGTTTGCAATTTCTGCGGAAGATGAACAGGAATAGCGAGAACCAATGAGAGACTAGCTGGAGGTGTCTGGAGGGGCAAATTTAACTCTCATTTCCCACCAGGAAGAGGAAATAACCAAAGGCTCAGCGTGCCGTGCCGGAACCAGATTAGGGCCTGAAGCCATCCTGCGGTGTTGTGGCCAGCTCACAAGAAAGCGAGTTGAAGAAAGGAGCTCAGGGGCACTGTAATTCACAAACCTGCAGAGTTATAAATGACAGCTATCGTCCAAAAATATACTGAAGTAAGGCTGCCAAGAGGACTTGAAAGCGGGGCAGAATTGCAGGAAACCGATTTCAGGAGGTAGACTGGAATTGCATTGAAAGCATAGGAAAAGAGGCAGAACGTCCACAATGATGCACTTGGCCAAAAAGGGCGTATGCGTTTTTTCCTGAATATATTCAGGAAAAAACGCATACGCCCTTTTTGGCCAACCAAGCAAGCTTGCAAAGGAAATCTGCACTACAATGAAGTCTCACTTCCCCCCGGTCAAAAGGGCCATCTGAAAAAAGTGTAAAATCCAGAAAGGCAGGACAGGCCATGGAGAACTGGGAGCCTTGTTATGCTGATGGGCGGGATGTAAACTGCCAACAGACACTCGGGAGAAGTGTATGGTGTTTCCTGAAACATCTAAAAAACAAAGCAACAGAGCCTAGGGCACTTCCACTTATGGTCCTATAGCTTAGGGAAATTAAAATCAAAAAGACACAGCCACCCCAATGTTTGGGACGCCTCTGTTTACAAGAACCTCGTTTACCGTACAAGTTCAATATCACAGAAAGTGAAAAATGGATAAAGAACTTGTGGTACTTACGTACAATGCAGTATCACTCAGCAGTGAAATCTATGTCATCAGGCCCGTAGCAGCACAATGAGTGGATTCAGGTACGATGATTCTAACTGAAATAAGTCACACAGAAAAAGAAACATCATAAGATATCAGTAATACACGGAATGTAAACTTGGCTACACAGGAACTGAATTACAGAACAGAACAGGGTCTCAAATTTAGAAAACCAACTTATGCTTGTTTAAGGGTAAAGGTGAGTTGGGGTGCTGCATAAAACCAGAGATTGAAATGAGCACAGATAAAGTTCCTTAAGCCAAATATGGAATAGACAAGAGCTACTCCTTGCTCAACGAAATGGACTCAACACCGCATATTAAACGCCTAAGAATGTACCTGACTCTTAAGTATCTTAAAACCTATGGATTGCTATGTCTCCGAAAGAGAATCAAGCATGTGTACAGGGACATAAACGCAGCAGTGATAGGATTGGAGAGGTTCGGTGAGCAAATGAAGACCCTTTGAAGTCATATTGCATGGTACCCATTCCACGGGTTTCAACTACCCAGGTTTAAGGTATTCTTCCTTCAGCTAAAACATGCATGTGGAACCTAGAGTATGATCAACCATGTGATCGGGAGACGTGTTCAAATATGTCTCAGTTTTCGTACCCTGGTACTCGGGTGCAACATTCCAGACGCTTTACTAACACTCTCCCGACTTGGAGAGTCAGTCCCTTTAACCTCCTGTTTGGCCCAGTTTGCAATTTCTGCGGAAGATGAACAGGAATAGCGAGAACCAATGAGAGACTAGCTGGAGGTGTCTGGACGGGCAAATTTAACTCTCATTTCCCACCAGGAAGAGGAAATAACCAAAGGCTCAGCGTGCCGTGCCGGAACCAGATTAGGGCCTGAAGCCATCCTGCGGTGTTGCGGCCAGCTCACAAGAAAGCGAGTTGAAGAAAGGAGCTCAGGGGCACTGTAATTCACAAACCTGCAGAGTTATAAATGACAGCTATCGTCCAAAAATATACTGAAGTAAGGCTGCCAAGAGGACTTGAAAGCGGGGCAGAATTGCAGGAAACCGATTTCAGGAGGTAGACTGGAATTGCATTGAAAGCATAGGAAAAGAGGCAGAACGTCCACAATGATGCACTTGGCCAAAAAGGGCGTATGCGTTTTTTCCTGAATATATTCAGGAAAAAACGCATACGCCCTTTTTGGCCAACCAAGCAAGCTTGCAAAGGAAATCTGCACTACAATGAAGTCTCACTTCCCCCCGGTCAAAAGGGCCATCTGAAAAAAGTGTAAAATCCAGAAAGGCAGGACAGGCCATGGAGAACTGGGAGCCTTGTTATGCTGATGGGCGGGATGTAAACTGCCAACAGACACTCGGGAGAAGTGTATGGTGTTTCCTGAAACATCTAAAAAACAAAGCAACAGAGCCTAGGGCACTTCCACTTATGGTCCTATAGCTTAGGGAAATTAAAATCAAAAAGACACAGCCACCCCAATGTTTGGGACGCCTCTGTTTACAAGAACCTCGTTTACCGTACAAGTTCAATATCACAGAAAGTGAAAAATGGATAAAGAACTTGTGGTACTTACGTACAATGCAGTATCACTCAGCAGTGAAATCTATGTCATCAGGCCCGTAGCAGCACAATGAGTGGATTCAGGTACGATGATTCTAACTGAAATAAGTCACACAGAAAAAGAAACATCATAAGATATCAGTAATACACGGAATGTAAACTTGGCTACACAGGAACTGAATTACAGAACAGAACAGGGTCTCAAATTTAGAAAACCAACTTATGCTTGTTTAAGGGTAAAGGTGAGTTGGGGTGCTGCATAAAACCAGAGATTGAAATGAGCACAGATAAAGTTCCTTAAGCCAAATATGGAATAGACAAGAGCTACTCCTTGCTCAACGAAATGGACTCAACACCGCATATTAAACGCCTAAGAATGTACCTGACTCTTAAGTATCTTAAAACCTATGGATTGCTATGTCTCCGAAAGAGAATCAAGCATGTGTACAGGGACATAAACGCAGCAGTGATAGGATTGGAGAGGTTCGGTGAGCAAATGAAGACCCTTTGAAGTCATATTGCATGGTACCCATGCCACGGGTTTCAACTACCCAGGTTTAAGGTATTCTTCCTTCAGCTAAAACATGCATGTGGAACCTAGAGTATGATCAACCATGTGATCGGGAGACGTGTTCAAATATGTCTCAGTTTTCGTACCCTGGTACTCGGGTGCAACATTCCAGACGCTTTACTAACACTCTCCCGACTTGGAGAGTCAGTCCCTTTAACCTCCTGTTTGGCCCAGTTTGCAATTTCTGCGGAAGATGAACAGGAATAGCGAGAACCAATGAGAGACTAGCTGGAGGTGTCTGGACGGGCAAATTTAACTCTCATTTCCCACCAGGAAGAGGAAATAATCAAAGGCTCAGCGTGCCGTGCCGGAACCAGATTAGGGCCTGAAGCCATCCTGCGGTGTTGCGGCCAGCTCACAAGAAAGCGAGTTGAAGAAAGGAGCTCAGGGGCACTGTAATTCACAAACCTGCAGAGTTATAAATGACAGCTATCGTCCAAAAATATACTGAAGTAAGGCTGCCAAGAGGACTTGAAAGCGGGGCAGAATTGCAGGAAACCGATTTCAGGAGGTAGACTGGAATTGCATTGAAAGCATAGGAAAAGAGGCAGAACGTCCACAATGATGCACTTGGCCAAAAAGGGCGTATGCGTTTTTTCCTGAATATATTCAGGAAAAAACGCATACGCCCTTTTTGGCCAACCAAGCAAGCTTGCAAAGGAAATCTGCACTACAATGAAGTCTCACTTCCCCCCGGTCAAAAGGGCCATCTGAAAAAAGTGTAAAATCCAGAAAGGCAGGACAGGCCATGGAGAACTGGGAGCCTTGTTATGCTGATGGGCGGGATGTAAACTGCCAACAGACACTCGGGAGAAGTGTATGGTGTTTCCTGAAACATCTAAAAAACAAAGCAACAGAGCCTAGGGCACTTCCACTTATGGTCCTATAGCTTAGGGAAATTAAAATCAAAAAGACACAGCCACCCCAATGTTTGGGACGCCTCTGTTTACAAGAACCTCGTTTACCGTACAAGTTCAATATCACAGAAAGTGAAAAATGGATAAAGAACTTGTGGTACTTACGTACAATGCAGTATCACTCAGCAGTGAAATCTATGTCATCAGGCCCGTAGCAGCACAATGAGTGGATTCAGGTACGATGATTCTAACTGAAATAAGTCACACAGAAAAAGAAACATCATAAGATATCAGTAATACACGGAATGTAAACTTGGTTACACAGGAACTGAATTACAGAACAGAACAGGGTCTCAAATTTAGAAAACCAACTTATGCTTGTTTAAGGGTAAAGGTGAGTTGGGGTGCTGCATAAAACCAGAGATTGAAATGAGCACAGATAAAGTTCCTTAAGCCAAATATGGAATAGACAAGAGCTACTCCTTGCTCAACGAAATGGACTCAACACCGCATATTAAACGCCTAAGAATGTACCTGACTCTTAAGTATCTTAAAACCTATGGATTGCTATGTCTCTGAAAGAGAATCAAGCATGTGTACAGGGACATAAACGCAGCAGTGATAGGATTGGAGAGGTTCGGTGAGCAAATGAAGACCCTTTGAAGTCATATTGCATGGTACCCATGCCACGGGTTTCAACTACCCAGGTTTAAGGTATTCTTCCTTCAGCTAAAACATGCATGTGGAACCTAGAGTATGATCAACCATGTGATCGGGAGACGTGTTCAAATATGTCTCAGTTTTCGTACCCTGGTACTCGGGTGCAACATTCCAGACGCTTTACTAACACTCTCCCGACTTGGAGAGTCAGTCCCTTTAACCTCCTGTTTGGCCCAGTTTGCAATTTCTGCGGAAGATGAACAGGAATAGCGAGAACCAATGAGAGACTAGCTGGAGGTGTCTGGACGGGCAAATTTAACTCTCATTTCCCACCAGGAAGAGGAAATAACCAAAGGCTCAGCGTGCCGTGCCGGAACCAGATTAGGGCCTGAAGCCATCCTGCGGTGTTGCGGCCAGCTCACAAGAAAGCGAGTTGAAGAAAGGAGCTCAGGGGCACTGTAATTCACAAACCTGCAGAGTTATAAATGACAGCTATCGTCCAAAAATATACTGAAGTAAGGCTGCCAAGAGGACTTGAAAGCGGGGCAGAATTGCAGGAAACCGATTTCAGGAGGTAGACTGGAATTGCATTGAAAGCATAGGAAAAGAGGCAGAACGTCCACAATGATGCACTTGGCCAAAAAGGGCGTATGCGTTTTTTCCTGAATATATTCAGGAAAAAACGCATACGCCCTTTTTGGCCAACCAAGCAAGCTTGCAAAGGAAATCTGCACTACAATGAAGTCTCACTTCCCCCCGGTCAAAAGGGCCATCTGAAAAAAGTGTAAAATCCAGAAAGGCAGGACAGGCCATGGAGAACTGGGAGCCTTGTTATGCTGATGGGCGGGATGTAAACTGCCAACAGACACTCGGGAGAAGTGTATGGTGTTTCCTGAAACATCTAAAAAACAAAGCAACAGAGCCTAGGGCACTTCCACTTATGGTCCTATAGCTTAGGGAAATTAAAATCAAAAAGACACAGCCACCCCAATGTTTGGGACGCCTCTGTTTACAAGAACCTCGTTTACCGTACAAGTTCAATATCACAGAAAGTGAAAAATGGATAAAGAACTTGTGGTACTTACGTACAATGCAGTATCACTCAGCAGTGAAATCTATGTCATCAGGCCCGTAGCAGCACAATGAGTGGATTCAGGTACGATGATTCTAACTGAAATAAGTCACACAGAAAAAGAAACATCATAAGATATCAGTAATACACGGAATGTAAACTTGGCTACACAGGAACTGAATTACAGAACAGAACAGGGTCTCAAATTTAGAAAACCAACTTATGCTTGTTTAAGGGTAAAGGTGAGTTGGGGTGCTGCATAAAACCAGAGATTGAAATGAGCACAGATAAAGTTCCTTAAGCCAAATATGGAATAGACAAGAGCTACTCCTTGCTCAACGAAATGGACTCAACACCGCATATTAAACGCCTAAGAATGTACCTGACTCTTAAGTATCTTAAAACCTATGGATTGCTATGTCTCCGAAAGAGAATCAAGCATGTGTACAGGGACATAAACGCAGCAGTGATAGGATTGGAGAGGTTCGGTGAGCAAATGAAGACCCTTTGAAGTCATATTGCATGGTACCCATTCCACGGGTTTCAACTACCCAGGTTTAAGGTATTCTTCCTTCAGCTAAAACATGCATGTGGAACCTAGAGTATGATCAACCATGTGATCGGGAGACGTGTTCAAATATGTCTCAGTTTTCGTACCCTGGTACTCGGGTGCAACATTCCAGACGCTTTACTAACACTCTCCCCACTTGGAGAGTCAGAGCCTTTAACCTCCTGTTTGGCCCAGTTTGCAATTTCTGCGGAAGATGAACAGGAATAGCGAGAACCAATGAGAGACTAGCTGGAGGTGTCTGGAGGGGCAAATTTAACTCTCATTTCCCACCAGGAAGAGGAAATAACCAAAGGCTCAGCGTGCCGTGCCGGAACCAGATTAGGGCCTGAAGCCATCCTGCGGTGTTGTGGCCAGCTCACAAGAAAGCGAGTTGAAGAAAGGAGCTCAGGGGCACTGTAATTCACAAACCTGCAGAGTTATAAATGACAGCTATCGTCCAAAAATATACTGAAGTAAGGCTGCCAAGAGGACTTGAAAGCGGGGCAGAATTGCAGGAAACCGATTTCAGGAGGTAGACTGGAATTGCATTGAAAGCATAGGAAAAGAGGCAGAACGTCCACAATGATGCACTTGGCCAAAAAGGGCGTATGCGTTTTTTCCTGAATATATTCAGGAAAAAACGCATACGCCCTTTTTGGCCAACCAAGCAAGCTTGCAAAGGAAATCTGCACTACAATGAAGTCTCACTTCCCCCCGGTCAAAAGGGCCATCTGAAAAAAGTGTAAAATCCAGAAAGGCAGGACAGGCCATGGAGAACTGGGAGCCTTGTTATGCTGATGGGCGGGATGTAAACTGCCAACAGACACTCGGGAGAAGTGTATGGTGTTTCCTGAAACATCTAAAAAACAAAGCAACAGAGCCTAGGGCACTTCCACTTATGGTCCTATAGCTTAGGGAAATTAAAATCAAAAAGACACAGCCACCCCAATGTTTGGGACGCCTCTGTTTACAAGAACCTCGTTTACCGTACAAGTTCAATATCACAGAAAGTGAAAAATGGATAAAGAACTTGTGGTACTTACGTACAATGCAGTATCACTCAGCAGTGAAATCTATGTCATCAGGCCCGTAGCAGCACAATGAGTGGATTCAGGTACGATGATTCTAACTGAAATAAGTCACACAGAAAAAGAAACATCATAAGATATCAGTAATACACGGAATGTAAACTTGGCTACACAGGAACTGAATTACAGAACAGAACAGGGTCTCAAATTTAGAAAACCAACTTATGCTTGTTTAAGGGTAAAGGTGAGTTGGGGTGCTGCATAAAACCAGAGATTGAAATGAGCACAGATAAAGTTCCTTAAGCCAAATATGGAATAGACAAGAGCTACTCCTTGCTCAACGAAATGGACTCAACACCGCATATTAAACGCCTAAGAATGTACCTGACTCTTAAGTATCTTAAAACCTATGGATTGCTATGTCTCCGAAAGAGAATCAAGCATGTGTACAGGGACATAAACGCAGCAGTGATAGGATTGGAGAGGTTCGGTGAGCAAATGAAGACCCTTTGAAGTCATATTGCATGGTACCCATTCCACGGGTTTCAACTACCCAGGTTTAAGGTATTCTTCCTTCAGCTAAAACATGCATGTGGAACCTAGAGTATGATCAACCATGTGATCGGGAGACGTGTTCAAATATGTCTCAGTTTTCGTACCCTGGTACTCGGGTGCAACATTCCAGACGCTTTACTAACACTCTCCCGACTTGGAGAGTCAGTCCCTTTAACCTCCTGTTTGGCCCAGTTTGCAATTTCTGCGGAAGATGAACAGGAATAGCGAGAACCAATGAGAGACTAGCTGGAGGTGTCTGGAGGGGCAAATTTAACTCTCATTTCCCACCAGGAAGAGGAAATAACCAAAGGCTCAGCGTGCCGTGCCGGAACCAGATTAGGGCCTGAAGCCATCCTGCGGTGTTGCGGCCAGCTCACAAGAAAGCGAGTTGAAGAAAGGAGCTCAGGGGCACTGTAATTCACAAACCTGCAGAGTTATAAATGACAGCTATCGTCCAAAAATATACTGAAGTAAGGCTGCCAAGAGGACTTGAAAGCGGGGCAGAATTGCAGGAAACCGATTTCAGGAGGTAGACTGGAATTGCATTGAAAGCATAGGAAAAGAGGCAGAACGTCCACAATGATGCACTTGGCCAAAAAGGGCGTATGCGTTTTTTCCTGAATATATTCAGGAAAAAACGCATACGCCCTTTTTGGCCAACCAAGCAAGCTTGCAAAGGAAATCTGCACTACAATGAAGTCTCACTTCCCCCCGGTCAAAAGGGCCATCTGAAAAAAGTGTAAAATCCAGAAAGGCAGGACAGGCCATGGAGAACTGGGAGCCTTGTTATGCTGATGGGCGGGATGTAAACTGCCAACAGACACTCGGGAGAAGTGTATGGTGTTTCCTGAAACATCTAAAAAACAAAGCAACAGAGCCTAGGGCACTTCCACTTATGGTCCTATAGCTTAGGGAAATTAAAATCAAAAAGACACAGCCACCCCAATGTTTGGGACGCCTCTGTTTACAAGAACCTCGTTTACCGTACAAGTTCAATATCACAGAAAGTGAAAAATGGATAAAGAACTTGTGGTACTTACGTACAATGCAGTATCACTCAGCAGTGAAATCTATGTCATCAGGCCCGTAGCAGCACAATGAGTGGATTCAGGTACGATGATTCTAACTGAAATAAGTCACACAGAAAAAGAAACATCATAAGATATCAGTAATACACGGAATGTAAACTTGGCTACACAGGAACTGAATTACAGAACAGAACAGGGTCTCAAATTTAGAAAACCAACTTATGCTTGTTTAAGGGTAAAGGTGAGTTGGGGTGCTGCATAAAACCAGAGATTGAAATGAGCACAGATAAAGTTCCTTAAGCCAAATATGGAATAGACAAGAGCTACTCCTTGCTCAACGAAATGGACTCAACACCGCATATTAAACGCCTAAGAATGTACCTGACTCTTAAGTATCTTAAAACCTATGGATTGCTATGTCTCCGAAAGAGAATCAAGCATGTGTACAGGGACATAAACGCAGCAGTGATAGGATTGGAGAGGTTCGGTGAGCAAATGAAGACCCTTTGAAGTCATATTGCATGGTACCCATTCCACGGGTTTCAACTACCCAGGTTTAAGGTATTCTTCCTTCAGCTAAAACATGCATGTGGAACCTAGAGTATGATCAACCATGTGATCGGGAGACGTGTTCAAATATGTCTCAGTTTTCGTACCCTGGTACTCGGGTGCAACATTCCAGACGCTTTACTAACACTCTCCCCACTTGGAGAGTCAGAGCCTTTAACCTCCTGTTTGGCCCAGTTTGCAATTTCTGCGGAAGATGAACAGGAATAGCGAGAACCAATGAGAGACTAGCTGGAGGTGTCTGGAGGGGCAAATTTAACTCTCATTTCCCACCAGGAAGAGGAAATAACCAAAGGCTCAGCGTGCCGTGCCGGAACCAGATTAGGGCCTGAAGCCATCCTGCGGTGTTGTGGCCAGCTCACAAGAAAGCGAGTTGAAGAAAGGAGCTCAGGGGCACTGTAATTCACAAACCTGCAGAGTTATAAATGACAGCTATCGTCCAAAAATATACTGAAGTAAGGCTGCCAAGAGGACTTGAAAGCGGGGCAGAATTGCAGGAAACCGATTTCAGGAGGTAGACTGGAATTGCATTGAAAGCATAGGAAAAGAGGCAGAACGTCCACAATGATGCACTTGGCCAAAAAGGGCGTATGCGTTTTTTCCTGAATATATTCAGGAAAAAACGCATACGCCCTTTTTGGCCAACCAAGCAAGCTTGCAAAGGAAATCTGCACTACAATGAAGTCTCACTTCCCCCCGGTCAAAAGGGCCATCTGAAAAAAGTGTAAAATCCAGAAAGGCAGGACAGGCCATGGAGAACTGGGAGCCTTGTTATGCTGATGGGCGGGATGTAAACTGCCAACAGACACTCGGGAGAAGTGTATGGTGTTTCCTGAAACATCTAAAAAACAAAGCAACAGAGCCTAGGGCACTTCCACTTATGGTCCTATAGCTTAGGGAAATTAAAATCAAAAAGACACAGCCACCCCAATGTTTGGGACGCCTCTGTTTACAAGAACCTCGTTTACCGTACAAGTTCAATATCACAGAAAGTGAAAAATGGATAAAGAACTTGTGGTACTTACGTACAATGCAGTATCACTCAGCAGTGAAATCTATGTCATCAGGCCCGTAGCAGCACAATGAGTGGATTCAGGTACGATGATTCTAACTGAAATAAGTCACACAGAAAAAGAAACATCATAAGATATCAGTAATACACGGAATGTAAACTTGGCTACACAGGAACTGAATTACAGAACAGAACAGGGTCTCAAATTTAGAAAACCAACTTATGCTTGTTTAAGGGTAAAGGTGAGTTGGGGTGCTGCATAAAACCAGAGATTGAAATGAGCACAGATAAAGTTCCTTAAGCCAAATATGGAATACACAAGAGCTACTCCTTGCTCAACGAAATGGACTCAACACCGCATATTAAACGCCTAAGAATGTACCTGACTCTTAAGTATCTTAAAACCTATGGATTGCTATGTCTCCGAAAGAGAATCAAGCATGTGTACAGGGACATAAACGCAGCAGTGATAGGATTGGAGAGGTTCGGTGAGCAAATGAAGACCCTTTGAAGTCATATTGCATGGTACCCATTCCACGGGTTTCAACTACCCAGGTTTAAGGTATTCTTCCTTCAGCTAAAACATGCATGTGGAACCTAGAGTATGATCAACCATGTGATCGGGAGACGTGTTCAAATATGTCTCAGTTTTCGTACCCTGGTACTCGGGTGCAACATTCCAGACGCTTTACTAACACTCTCCCGACTTGGAGAGTCAGTCCCTTTAACCTCCTGTTTGGCCCAGTTTGCAATTTCTGCGGAAGATGAACAGGAATAGCGAGAACCAATGAGAGACTAGCTGGAGGTGTCTGGAGGGGCAAATTTAACTCTCATTTCCCACCAGGAAGAGGAAATAACCAAAGGCTCAGCGTGCCGTGCCGGAACCAGATTAGGGCCTGAAGCCATCCTGCGGTGTTGCGGCCAGCTCACAAGAAAGCGAGTTGAAGAAAGGAGCTCAGGGGCACTGTAATTCACAAACCTGCAGAGTTATAAATGACAGCTATCGTCCAAAAATATACTGAAGTAAGGCTGCCAAGAGGACTTGAAAGCGGGGCAGAATTGCAGGAAACCGATTTCCGGAGGTAGACTGGAATTGCATTGAAAGCATAGGAAAAGAGGCAGAACGTCCACAATGATGCACTTGGCCAAAAAGGGCGTATGCGTTTTTTCCTGAATATATTCAGGAAAAAACGCATACGCCCTTTTTGGCCAACCAAGCAAGCTTGCAAAGGAAATCTGCACTACAATGAAGTCTCACTTCCCCCCGGTCAAAAGGGCCATCTGAAAAAAGTGTAAAATCCAGAAAGGCAGGACAGGCCATGGAGAACTGGGAGCCTTGTTATGCTGATGGGCGGGATGTAAACTGCCAACAGACACTCGGGAGAAGTGTATGGTGTTTCCTGAAACATCTAAAAAACAAAGCAACAGAGCCTAGGGCACTTCCACTTATGGTCCTATAGCTTAGGGAAATTAAAATCAAAAAGACACAGCCACCCCAATGTTTGGGACGCCTCTGTTTACAAGAACCTCGTTTACCGTACAAGTTCAATATCACAGAAAGTGAAAAATGGATAAAGAACTTGTGGTACTTACGTACAATGCAGTATCACTCAGCAGTGAAATCTATGTCATCAGGCCCGTAGCAGCACAATGAGTGGATTCAGGTACGATGATTCTAACTGAAATAAGTCACACAGAAAAAGAAACATCATAAGATATCAGTAATACACGGAATGTAAACTTGGCTACACAGGAACTGAATTACAGAACAGAACAGGGTCTCAAATTTAGAAAACCAACTTATGCTTGTTTAAGGGTAAAGGTGAGTTGGGGTGCTGCATAAAACCAGAGATTGAAATGAGCACAGATAAAGTTCCTTAAGCCAAATATGGAATAGACAAGAGCTACTCCTTGCTCAACGAAATGGACTCAACACCGCATATTAAACGCCTAAGAATGTACCTGACTCTTAAGTATCTTAAAACCTATGGATTGCTATGTCTCCGAAAGAGAATCAAGCATGTGTACAGGGACATAAACGCAGCAGTGATAGGATTGGAGAGGTTCGGTGAGCAAATGAAGACCCTTTGAAGTCATATTGCATGGTACCCATTCCACGGGTTTCAACTACCCAGGTTTAAGGTATTCTTCCTTCAGCTAAAACATGCATGTGGAACCTAGAGTATGATCAACCATGTGATCGGGAGACGTGTTCAAATATGTCTCAGTTTTCGTACCCTGGTACTCGGGTGCAACATTCCAGACGCTTTACTAACACTCTCCCGACTTGGAGAGTCAGTCCCTTTAACCTCCTGTTTGGCCCAGTTTGCAATTTCTGCGGAAGATGAACAGGAATAGCGAGAACCAATGAGAGACTAGCTGGAGGTGTCTGGACGGGCAAATTTAACTCTCATTTCCCACCAGGAAGAGGAAATAACCAAAGGCTCAGCGTGCCGTGCCGGAACCAGATTAGGGCCTGAAGCCATCCTGCGGTGTTGCGGCCAGCTCACAAGAAAGCGAGTTGAAGAAAGGAGCTCAGGGGCACTGTAATTCACAAACCTGCAGAGTTATAAATGACAGCTATCGTCCAAAAATATACTGAAGTAAGGCTGCCAAGAGGACTTGAAAGCGGGGCAGAATTGCAGGAAACCGATTTCAGGAGGTAGACTGGAATTGCATTGAAAGCATAGGAAAAGAGGCAGAACGTCCACAATGATGCACTTGGCCAAAAAGGGCGTATGCGTTTTTTCCTGAATATATTCAGGAAAAAACGCATACGCCCTTTTTGGCCAACCAAGCAAGCTTGCAAAGGAAATCTGCACTACAATGAAGTCTCACTTCCCCCCGGTCAAAAGGGCCATCTGAAAAAAGTGTAAAATCCAGAAAGGCAGGACAGGCCATGGAGAACTGGGAGCCTTGTTATGCTGATGGGCGGGATGTAAACTGCCAACAGACACTCGGGAGAAGTGTATGGTGTTTCCTGAAACATCTAAAAAACAAAGCAACAGAGCCTAGGGCACTTCCACTTATGGTCCTATAGCTTAGGGAAATTAAAATCAAAAAGACACAGCCACCCCAATGTTTGGGACGCCTCTGTTTACAAGAACCTCGTTTACCGTACAAGTTCAATATCACAGAAAGTGAAAAATGGATAAAGAACTTGTGGTACTTACGTACAATGCAGTATCACTCAGCAGTGAAATCTATGTCATCAGGCCCGTAGCAGCACAATGAGTGGATTCAGGTACGATGATTCTAACTGAAATAAGTCACACAGAAAAAGAAACATCATAAGATATCAGTAATACACGGAATGTAAACTTGGCTACACAGGAACTGAATTACAGAACAGAACAGGGTCTCAAATTTAGAAAACCAACTTATGCTTGTTTAAGGGTAAAGGTGAGTTGGGGTGCTGCATAAAACCAGAGATTGAAATGAGCACAGATAAAGTTCCTTAAGCCAAATATGGAATAGACAAGAGCTACTCCTTGCTCAACGAAATGGACTCAACACCGCATATTAAACGCCTAAGAATGTACCTGACTCTTAAGTATCTTAAAACCTATGGATTGCTATGTCTCCGAAAGAGAATCAAGCATGTGTACAGGGACATAAACGCAGCAGTGATAGGATTGGAGAGGTTCGGTGAGCAAATGAAGACCCTTTGAAGTCATATTGCATGGTACCCATGCCACGGGTTTCAACTACCCAGGTTTAAGGTATTCTTCCTTCAGCTAAAACATGCATGTGGAACCTAGAGTATGATCAACCATGTGATCGGGAGACGTGTTCAAATATGTCTCAGTTTTCGTACCCTGGTACTCGGGTGCAACATTCCAGACGCTTTACTAACACTCTCCCGACTTGGAGAGTCAGTCCCTTTAACCTCCTGTTTGGCCCAGTTTGCAATTTCTGCGGAAGATGAACAGGAATAGCGAGAACCAATGAGAGACTAGCTGGAGGTGTCTGGACGGGCAAATTTAACTCTCATTTCCCACCAGGAAGAGGAAATAATCAAAGGCTCAGCGTGCCGTGCCGGAACCAGATTAGGGCCTGAAGCCATCCTGCGGTGTTGCGGCCAGCTCACAAGAAAGCGAGTTGAAGAAAGGAGCTCAGGGGCACTGTAATTCACAAACCTGCAGAGTTATAAATGACAGCTATCGTCCAAAAATATACTGAAGTAAGGCTGCCAAGAGGACTTGAAAGCGGGGCAGAATTGCAGGAAACCGATTTCAGGAGGTAGACTGGAATTGCATTGAAAGCATAGGAAAAGAGGCAGAACGTCCACAATGATGCACTTGGCCAAAAAGGGCGTATGCGTTTTTTCCTGAATATATTCAGGAAAAAACGCATACGCCCTTTTTGGCCAACCAAGCAAGCTTGCAAAGGAAATCTGCACTACAATGAAGTCTCACTTCCCCCCGGTCAAAAGGGCCATCTGAAAAAAGTGTAAAATCCAGAAAGGCAGGACAGGCCATGGAGAACTGGGAGCCTTGTTATGCTGATGGGCGGGATGTAAACTGCCAACAGACACTCGGGAGAAGTGTATGGTGTTTCCTGAAACATCTAAAAAACAAAGCAACAGAGCCTAGGGCACTTCCACTTATGGTCCTATAGCTTAGGGAAATTAAAATCAAAAAGACACAGCCACCCCAATGTTTGGGACGCCTCTGTTTACAAGAACCTCGTTTACCGTACAAGTTCAATATCACAGAAAGTGAAAAATGGATAAAGAACTTGTGGTACTTACGTACAATGCAGTATCACTCAGCAGTGAAATCTATGTCATCAGGCCCGTAGCAGCACAATGAGTGGATTCAGGTACGATGATTCTAACTGAAATAAGTCACACAGAAAAAGAAACATCATAAGATATCAGTAATACACGGAATGTAAACTTGGCTACACAGGAACTGAATTACAGAACAGAACAGGGTCTCAAATTTAGAAAACCAACTTATGCTTGTTTAAGGGTAAAGGTGAGTTGGGGTGCTGCATAAAACCAGAGATTGAAATGAGCACAGATAAAGTTCCTTAAGCCAAATATGGAATAGACAAGAGCTACTCCTTGCTCAACGAAATGGACTCAACACCGCATATTAAACGCCTAAGAATGTACCTGACTCTTAAGTATCTTAAAACCTATGGATTGCTATGTCTCCGAAAGAGAATCAAGCATGTGTACAGGGACATAAACGCAGCAGTGATAGGATTGGAGAGGTTCGGTGAGCAAATGAAGACCCTTTGAAGTCATATTGCATGGTACCCATTCCACGGGTTTCAACTACCCAGGTTTAAGGTATTCTTCCTTCAGCTAAAACATGCATGTGGAACCTAGAGTATGATCAACCATGTGATCGGGAGACGTGTTCAAATATGTCTCAGTTTTCGTACCCTGGTACTCGGGTGCAACATTCCAGACGCTTTACTAACACTCTCCCGACTTGGAGAGTCAGTCCCTTTAACCTCCTGTTTGGCCCAGTTTGCAATTTCTGCGGAAGATGAACAGGAATAGCGAGAACCAATGAGAGACTAGCTGGAGGTGTCTGGACTGGCAAATTTAACTCTCATTTCCCACCAGGAAGAGGAAATAACCAAAGGCTCAGCGTGCCGTGCCGGAACCAGATTAGGGCCTGAAGCCATCCTGCGGTGTTGCGGCCAGCTCACAAGAAAGCGAGTTGAAGAAAGGAGCTCAGGGGCACTGTAATTCACAAACCTGCAGAGTTATAAATGACAGCTATCGTCCAAAAATATACTGAAGTAAGGCTGCCAAGAGGACTTGAAAGCGGGGCAGAATTGCAGGAAACCGATTTCAGGAGGTAGACTGGAATTGCATTGAAAGCATAGGAAAAGAGGCAGAACGTCCACAATGATGCACTTGGCCAAAAAGGGCGTATGCGTTTTTTCCTGAATATATTCAGGAAAAAACGCATACGCCCTTTTTGGCCAACCAAGCAAGCTTGCAAAGGAAATCTGCACTACAATGAAGTCTCACTTCCCCCCGGTCAAAAGGGCCATCTGAAAAAAGTGTAAAATCCAGAAAGGCAGGACAGGCCATGGAGAACTGGGAGCCTTGTTATGCTGATGGGCGGGATGTAAACTGCCAACAGACACTCGGGAGAAGTGTATGGTGTTTCCTGAAACATCTAAAAAACAAAGCAACAGAGCCTAGGGCACTTCCACTTATGGTCCTATAGCTTAGGGAAATTAAAATCAAAAAGACACAGCCACCCCAATGTTTGGGACGCCTCTGTTTACAAGAACCTCGTTTACCGTACAAGTTCAATATCACAGAAAGTGAAAAATGGATAAAGAACTTGTGGTACTTACGTACAATGCAGTATCACTCAGCAGTGAAATCTATGTCATCAGGCCCGTAGCAGCACAATGAGTGGATTCAGGTACGATGATTCTAACTGAAATAAGTCACACAGAAAAAGAAACATCATAAGATATCAGTAATACACGGAATGTAAACTTGGCTACACAGGAACTGAATTACAGAACAGAACAGGGTCTCAAATTTAGAAAACCAACTTATGCTTGTTTAAGGGTAAAGGTGAGTTGGGGTGCTGCATAAAACCAGAGATTGAAATGAGCACAGATAAAGTTCCTTAAGCCAAATATGGAATAGACAAGAGCTACTCCTTGCTCAACGAAATGGACTCAACACCGCATATTAAACGCCTAAGAATGTACCTGACTCTTAAGTATCTTAAAACCTATGGATTGCTATGTCTCCGAAAGAGAATCAAGCATGTGTACAGGGACATAAACGCAGCAGTGATAGGATTGGAGAGGTTCGGTGAGCAAATGAAGACCCTTTGAAGTCATATTGCATGGTACCCATGCCACGGGTTTCAACTACCCAGGTTTAAGGTATTCTTCCTTCAGCTAAAACATGCATGTGGAACCTAGAGTATGATCAACCATGTGATCGGGAGACGTGTTCAAATATGTCTCAGTTTTCGTACCCTGGTACTCGGGTGCAACATTCCAGACGCTTTACTAACACTCTCCCGACTTGGAGAGTCAGTCCCTTTAACCTCCTGTTTGGCCCAGTTTGCAATTTCTGCGGAAGATGAACAGGAATAGCGAGAACCAATGAGAGACTAGCTGGAGGTGTCTGGACGGGCAAATTTAACTCTCATTTCCCACCAGGAAGAGGAAATAACCAAAGGCTCAGCGTGCCGTGCCGGAACCAGATTAGGGCCTGAAGCCATCCTGCGGTGTTGCGGCCAGCTCACAAGAAAACGAGTTGAAGAAAGGAGCTCAGGGGCACTGTAATTCACAAACCTGCAGAGTTATAAATGACAACTATCGTCCAAAAATATACTGAAGTAAGGCTGCCAAGAGGACTTGAAAGCGGGGCAGAATTGCAGGAAACCGATTTCAGGAGGTAGACTGGAATTGCATTGAAAGCATAGGAAAAGAGGCAGAACGTCCACAATGATGCACTTGGCCAAAAAGGGCGTATGCGTTTTTTCCTGAATATATTCAGGAAAAAACGCATACGCCCTTTTTGGCCAACCAAGCAAGCTTGCAAAGGAAATCTGCACTACAATGAAGTCTCACTTCCCCCCGGTCAAAAGGGCCATCTGAAAAAAGTGTAAAATCCAGAAAGGCAGGACAGGCCATGGAGAACTGGGAGCCTTGTTATGCTGATGGGCGGGATGTAAACTGCCAACAGACACTCGGGAGAAGTGTATGGTGTTTCCTGAAACATCTAAAAAACAAAGCAACAGAGCCTAGGCCACTTCCACTTATGGTCCTATAGCTTAGGGAAATTAAAATCAAAAAGACACAGCCACCCCAATGTTTGGGACGCCTCTGTTTACAAGAACCTCATTTACCGTACAAGTTCAATATCACAGAAAGTGAAAAATGGATAAAGAACTTGTGGTACTTACGTACAATGCAGTATCACTCAGCAGTGAAATCTATGTCATCAGGCCCGTAGCAGCACAATGAGTGGATTCAGGTACGATGATTCTAACTGAAATAAGTCACACAGAAAAAGAAACATCATAAGATATCAGTAATACACGGAATGTAAACTTGGCTACACAGGAACTGAATTACAGAACAGAACAGGGTCTCAAATTTAGAAAACCAACTTATGCTTGTTTAAGGGTAAAGGTGAGTTGGGGTGCTGCATAAAACCAGAGATTGAAATGAGCACAGATAAAGTTCCTTAAGCCAAATATGGAATAGACAAGAGCTACTCCTTGCTCAACGAAATGGACTCAACACCGCATATTAAACGCCTAAGAATGTACCTGACTCTTAAGTATCTTAAAACCTATGGATTGCTATGTCTCCGAAAGAGAATCAAGCATGTGTACAGGGACATAAACGCAGCAGTGATAGGATTGGAGAGGTTCGGTGAGCAAATGAAGACCCTTTGAAGTCATATTGCATGGTACCCATTCCACGGGTTTCAACTACCCAGGTTTAAGGTATTCTTCCTTCAGCTAAAACATGCATGTGGAACCTAGAGTATGATCAACCATGTGATCGGGAGACGTGTTCAAATATGTCTCAGTTTTCGTACCCTGGTACTCGGGTGCAACATTCCAGACGCTTTACTAACACTCTCCGACTTGGAGAGTCAGTCCCTTTAACCTCCTGTTTGGCCCAGTTTGCAATTTCTGCGGAAGATGAACAGGAATAGCGAGAACCAATGAGAGACTAGCTGGAGGTGTCTGGACGGGCAAATTTAACTCTCATTTCCCACCAGGAAGAGGAAATAACCAAAGGCTCAGCGTGCCGTGCCGGAACCAGATTAGGGCCTGAAGCCATCCTGCGGTGTTGCGGCCAGCTCACAAGAAAACGAGTTGAAGAAAGGAGCTCAGGGGCACTGTAATTCACAAACCTGCAGAGTTATAAATGACAGCTATCGTCCAAAAATATACTGAAGTAAGGCTGCCAAGAGGACTTGAAAGCGGGGCAGAATTGCAGGAAACCGATTTCAGGAGGTAGACTGGAATTGCATTGAAAGCATAGGAAAAGAGGCAGAACGTCCACAATGATGCACTTGGCCCAAAAAGGGCGTATGCGTTTTTTCCTGAATATATTCAGGAAAAAACGCATACGCCCTTTTTGGCCAACCAAGCAAGCTTGCAAAGGAAATCTGCACTACAATGAAGTCTCACTTCCCCCCGGTCAAAAGGGCCATCTGAAAAAAGTGTAAAATCCAGAAAGGCAGGACAGGCCATGGAGAACTGGGAGCCTTGTTATGCTGATGGGCGGGATGTAAACTGCCAACAGACACTCGGGAGAAGTGTATGGTGTTTCCTGAAACATCTAAAAAACAAAGCAACAGAGCCTAGGGCACTTCCACTTATGGTCCTATAGCTTAGGGAAACTAAAATCAAAAAGACACAGCCACCCCAATGTTTGGGACGCCTCTGTTTACAAGAACCTCGTTTACCGTACAAGTTCAATATCACAGAAAGTGAAAAATGGATAAAGAACTTGTGGTACTTACGTACAATGCAGTATCACTCAGCAGTGAAATCTATGTCATCAGGCCCGTAGCAGCACAATGAGTGGATTCAGGTACGATGATTCTAACTGAAATAAGTCACACAGAAAAAGAAACATCATAAGATATCAGTAATACACGGAATGTAAACTTGGCTACACAGGAACTGAATTACAGAACAGAACAGGGTCTCAAATTTAGAAAACCAACTTATGCTTGTTTAAGGGTAAAGGTGAGTTGGGGTGCTGCATAAAACCAGAGATTGAAATGAGCACAGATAAAGTTCCTTAAGCCAAATATGGAATAGACAAGAGCTACTCCTTGCTCAACGAAATGGACTCAACACCGCATATTAAACGCCTAAGAATGTACCTGACTCTTAAGTATCTTAAAACCTATGGATTGCTATGTCTCCGAAAGAGAATCAAGCATGTGTACAGGGACATAAACGCAGCAGTGATAGGATTGGAGAGGTTCGGTGAGCAAATGAAGACCCTTTGAAGTCATATTGCATGGTACCCATTCCACGGGTTTCAACTACCCAGGTTTAAGGTATTCTTCCTTCAGCTAAAACATGCATGTGGAACCTAGAGTATGATCAACCATGTGATCGGGAGACGTGTTCAAATATGTCTCAGTTTTCGTACCCTGGTACTCGGGTGCAACATTCCAGACGCTTTACTAACACTCTCCCGACTTGGAGAGTCAGTCCCTTTAAACTCCTGTTTGGCCCAGTTTGCAATTTCTGCGGAAGATGAACAGGAATAGCGAGAACCAATGAGAGACTAGCTGGAGGTGTCTGGACGGGCAAATTTAACTCTCATTTCCCACCAGGAAGAGGAAATAACCAAAGGCTCAGCGTGCCGTGCCGGAACCAGATTAGGGCCTGAAGCCATCCTGCGGTGTTGCGGCCAGCTCACAAGAAAGCGAGTTGAAGAAAGGAGCTCAGGGGCACTGTAATTCACAAACCTGCAGAGTTATAAATGACAGCTATCGTCCAAAAATATACTGAAGTAAGGCTGCCAAGAGGACTTGAAAGCGGGGCAGAATTGCAGGAAACCGATTTCAGGAGGTAGACTGGAATTGCATTGAAAGCATAGGAAAAGAGGCAGAACGTCCACAATGATGCACTTGGCCAAAAAGGGCGTATGCGTTTTTTCCTGAATATATTCAGGAAAAAACGCATACGCCCTTTTTGGCCAACCAAGCAAGCTTGCAAAGGAAATCTGCACTACAATGAAGTCTCACTTCCCCCCGGTCAAAAGGGCCATCTGAAAAAAGTGTAAAATCCAGAAAGGCAGGACAGGCCATGGAGAACTGGGAGCCTTGTTATGCTGATGGGCGGGATGTAAACTGCCAACAGACACTCGGGAGAAGTGTATGGTGTTTCCTGAAACATCTAAAAAACAAAGCAACAGAGCCTAGGGCACTTCCACTTATGGTCCTATAGCTTAGGGAAATTAAAATCAAAAAGACACAGCCACCCCAATGTTTGGGACGCCTCTGTTTACAAGAACCTCGTTTACCGTACAAGTTCAATATCACAGAAAGTGAAAGATGGATAAAGAACTTGTGGTACTTACGTACAATGCAGTATCACTCAGCAGTGAAATCTATGTCATCAGGCCCGTAGCAGCACAATGAGTGGATTCAGGTACGATGATTCTAACTGAAATAATTCACACAGAAAAAGAAACATCATAAGATATCAGTAATACACGGAATGTAAACTTGGCTACACAGGAACTGAATTACAGAACAGAACAGGGTCTCAAATTTAGAAAACCAACTTATGCTTGTTTAAGGGTAAAGGTGAGTTGGGGTGCTGCATAAAACCAGAGATTGAAATGAGCACAGATAAAGTTCCTTAAGCCAAATATGGAATAGACAAGAGCTACTCCTTGCTCAACGAAATGGACTCAACACCGCATATTAAACGCCTAAGAATGTACCTGACTCTTAAGTATCTTAAAACCTATGGATTGCTATGTCTCCGAAAGAGAATCAAGCATGTGTACAGGGACATAAACGCAGCAGTGATAGGATTGGAGAGGTTCGGTGAGCAAATGAAGACCCTTTGAAGTCATATTGCATGGTACCCATGCCACGGGTTTCAACTACCCAGGTTTAAGGTATTCTTCCTTCAGCTAAAACATGCATGTGGAACCTAGAGTATGATCAACCATGTGATCGGGAGACGTGTTCAAATATGTCTCAGTTTTCGTACCCTGGTACTCGGGTGCAACATTCCAGACGCTTTACTAACACTCTCCCGACTTGGAGAGTCAGTCCCTTTAACCTCCTGTTTGGCCCAGTTTGCAATTTCTGCGGAAGATGAACAGGAATAGCGAGAACCAATGAGAGACTAGCTGGAGGTGTCTGGACGGGCAAATTTAACTCTCATTTCCCACCAGGAAGAGGAAATAACCAAAGGCTCAGCGTGCCGTGCCGGAACCAGATTAGGGCCTGAAGCCATCCTGCGGTGTTGCGGCCAGCTCACAAGAAAACGAGTTGAAGAAAGGAGCTCAGGGGCACTGTAATTCACAAACATGCAGAGTTATAAATGACAACTATCGTCCAAAAATATACTGAAGTAAGGCTGCCAAGAGGACTTGAAAGCGGGGCAGAATTGCAGGAAACCAATTTCAGGAGGTAGACTGGAATTGCATTGAAAGCATAGGAAAAGAGGCAGAACGTCCACAATGATGCACTTGGCCAAAAAGGGCGTATGCGTTTTTTCCTGAATATATTCAGGAAAAAACGCATACGCCCTTTTTGGCCAACCAAGCAAGCTTGCAAAGGAAATCTGCACTACAATGAAGTCTCACTTCCCCCCGGTCAAAAGGGCCATCTGAAAAAAGTGTAAAATCCAGAAAGGCAGGACAGGCCATGGAGAACTGGGAGCCTTGTTATGCTGATGGGTGGGATGTAAACTGCCAACAGACACTCGGGAGAAGTGTATGGTGTTTCCTGAAACATCTAAAAAACAAAGCAACAGAGCCTAGGCCACTTCCACTTATGGTCCTATAGCTTAGGGAAATTAAAATCAAAAAGACACAGCCACCCCAATGTTTGGGACGCCTCTGTTTACAAGAACCTCGTTTACCGTACAAGTTCAATATCACAGAAAGTGAAAAATGGATAAAGAACTTGTGGTACTTACGTACAATGCAGTATCACTCAGCAGTGAAATCTATGTCATCAGGCCCGTAGCAGCACAATGAGTGGATTCAGGTACGATGATTCTAACTGAAATAAGTCACACAGAAAAAGAAACATCATAAGATATCAGTAATACACGGAATGTAAACTTGGCTACACAGGAACTGAATTACAGAACAGAACAGGGTCTCAAATTTAGAAAACCAACTTATGCTTGTTTAAGGGTAAAGGTGAGTTGGGGTGCTGCATAAAACCAGAGATTGAAATGAGCACAGATAAAGTTCCTTAAGCCAAATATGGAATAGACAAGAGCTACTCCTTGCTCAACGAAATGGACTCAACACCGCATATTAAACGCCTAAGAATGTACCTGACTCTTAAGTATCTTAAAACCTATGGATTGCTATGTCTCCGAAAGAGAATCAAGCATGTGTACAGGGACATAAACGCAGCAGTGATAGGATTGGAGAGGTTCGGTGAGCAAATGAAGACCCTTTGAAGTCATATTGCATGGTACCCATGCCACGGGTTTCAACTACCCAGGTTTAAGGTATTCTTCCTTCAGCTAAAACATGCATGTGGAACCTAGAGTATGATCAACCATGTGATCGGGAGACGTGTTCAAATATGTCTCAGTTTTCGTACCCTGGTACTCGGGTGCAACATTCCAGACGCTTTACTAACACTCTCCCGACTTGGAGAGTCAGTCCCTTTAACCTCCTGTTTGGCCCAGTTTGCAATTTCTGCGGAAGATGAACAGGAATAGCGAGAACCAATGAGAGACTAGCTGGAGGTGTCTGGACGGGCAAATTTAACTCTCATTTCCCACCAGGAAGAGGAAATAACCAAAGGCTCAGCGTGCCGTGCCGGAACCAGATTAGGGCCTGAAGCCATCCTGCGGTGTTGCGGCCAGCTCACAAGAAAGCGAGTTGAAGAAAGGAGCTCAGGGGCACTGTAATTCACAAACCTGCAGAGTTATAAATGACAGCTATCGTCCAAAAATATACTGAAGTAAGGCTGCCAAGAGGACTTGAAAGCGGGGCAGAATTGCAGGAAACCGATTTCAGGAGGTAGACTGGAATTGCATTGAAAGCATAGGAAAAGAGGCAGAACGTCCACAATGATGCACTTGGCCAAAAAGGGCGTATGCGTTTTTTCCTGAATATATTCAGGAAAAAACGCATAAGCCCTTTTTGGCCAACCAAGCAAGCTTGCAAAGGAAATCTGCACTACAATGAAGTCTCACTTCCCCCCGGTCAAAAGGGCCATCTGAAAAAAGTGTAAAATCCAGAAAGGCAGGACAGGCCATGGAGAACTGGGAGCCTTGTTATGCTGATGGGCGGGATGTAAACTGCCAACAGACACTCGGGAGAAGTGTATGGTGTTTCCTGAAACATCTAAAAAACAAAGCAACAGAGCCTAGGGCACTTCCACTTATGGTCCTATAGCTTAGGGAAATTAAAATCAAAAAGACACAGCCACCCCAATGTTTGGGACGCCTCTGTTTACAAGAACCTCGTTTACCGTACAAGTTCAATATCACAGAAAGTGAAAAATGGATAAAGAACTTGTGGTACTTACGTACAATGCAGTATCACTCAGCAGTGAAATCTATGTCATCAGGCCCGTAGCAGCACAATGAGTGGATTCAGGTACGATGATTCTAACTGAAATAAGTCACACAGAAAAAGAAACATCATAAGATATCAGTAATACACGGAATGTAAACTTGGCTACACAGGAACTGAATTACAGAACAGAACAGGGTCTCAAATTTAGAAAACCAACTTATGCTTGTTTAAGGGTAAAGGTGAGTTGGGGTGCTGCATAAAACCAGAGATTGAAATGAGCACAGATAAAGTTCCTTAAGCCAAATATGGAATAGACAAGAGCTACTCCTTGCTCAACGAAATGGACTCAACACCGCATATTAAACGCCTAAGAATGTACCTGACTCTTAAGTATCTTAAAACCTATGGATTGCTATGTCTCCGAAAGAGAATCAAGCATGTGTACAGGGACATAAACGCAGCAGTGATAGGATTGGAGAGGTTCGGTGAGCAAATGAAGACCCTTTGAAGTCATATTGCATGGTACCCATGCCACGGGTTTCAACTACCCAGGTTTAAGGTATTCTTCCTTCAGCTAAAACATGCATGTGGAACCTAGAGTATGATCAACCATGTGATCGGGAGACGTGTTCAAATATGTCTCAGTTTTCGTACCCTGGTACTCGGGTGCAACATTCCAGACGCTTTACTAACACTCTCCCGACTTGGAGAGTCAGTCCCTTTAACCTCCTGTTTGGCCCAGTTTGCAATTTCTGCGGAAGATGAACAGGAATAGCGAGAACCAATGAGAGACTAGCTGGAGGTGTCTGGACGGGCAAATTTAACTCTCATTTCCCACCAGGAAGAGGAAATAACCAAAGGCTCAGCGTGCCGTGCCGGAACCAGATTAGGGCCTGAAGCCATCCTGCGGTGTTGCGGCCAGCTCACAAGAAAACGAGTTGAAGAAAGGAGCTCAGGGGCACTGTAATTCACAAACCTGCAGAGTTATAAATGACAGCTATCGTCCAAAAATATACTGAAGTAAGGCTGCCAAGAGGACTTGAAAGCGGGGCAGAATTGCAGGAAACAGATTTCAGGAGGTAGACTGGAATTGCATTGAAAGCATAGGAAAAGAGGCAGAACGTCCACAATGATGCACTTGGCCAAAAAGGGCGTATGCGTTTTTTCCTGAATATATTCAGGAAAAAACGCATACGCCCTTTTTGGCCAACCAAGCAAGCTTGCAAAGGAAATCTGCACTACAATGAAGTCTCACTTCCCCCCGGTCAAAAGGGCCATCTGAAAAAAGTGTAAAATCCAGAAAGGCAGGACAGGCCATGGAGAACTGGGAGCCTTGTTATGCTGATGGGTGGGATGTAAATTGCCAACAGCCACTCCGGAGAAGTGTATGGTGTTTCCTGAAACATCTAAAAAACAAAGCAACAGAGCCTAGGGCACTTCCACTTATGGTCCTATAGCTTAGGGAAATTAAAATCAAAAAGACACAGCCACCCCAATGTTTGGGACGCCTCTGTTTACAAGAACCTCGTTTACCGTACAAGTTCAATATCACAGAAAGTGAAAAATGGATAAAGAACTTGTGGTACTTACGTACAATGCAGTATCACTCAGCAGTGAAATCTATGTCATCAGGCCCGTAGCAGCACAATGAGTGGATTCAGGTACGATGATTCTAACTGAAATAAGTCACACAGAAAAAGAAACATCATAAGATATCAGTAATACACGGAATGTAAACTTGGCTACACAGGAACTGAATTACAGAACAGAACAGGGTCTCAAATTTAGAAAACCAACTTATGCTTGTTTAAGGGTAAAGGTGAGTTGGGGTGCTGCATAAAACCAGAGATTGAAATGAGCACAGATAAAGTTCCTTAAGCCAAATATGGAATAGACAAGAGCTACTCCTTGCTCAACGAAATGGACTCAACACCGCATATTAAACGCCTAAGAATGTACCTGACTCTTAAGTATCTTAAAACCTATGGATTGCTATGTCTCCGAAAGAGAATCAAGCATGTGTACAGGGACATAAACGCAGCAGTGATAGGATTGGAGAGGTTCGGTGAGCAAATGAAGACCCTTTGAAGTCATATTGCATGGTACCCATGCCACGGGTTTCAACTACCCAGGTTTAAGGTATTCTTCCTTCAGCTAAAACATGCATGTGGAACCTAGAGTATGATCAACCATGTGATCGGGAGACGTGTTCAAATATGTCTCAGTTTTCGTACCCTGGTACTCGGGTGCAACATTCCAGACGCTTTACTAACACTCTCCCGACTTGGAGAGTCAGTCCCTTTAACCTCCTGTTTGGCCCAGTTTGCAATTTCTGCGGAAGATGAACAGGAATAGCGAGAACCAATGAGAGACTAGCTGGAGGTGTCTGGACGGGCAAATTTAACTCTCATTTCCCACCAGGAAGAGGAAATAACCAAAGGCTCAGCGTGCCGTGCCGGAACCAGATTAGGGCCTGAAGCCATCCTGCGGTGTTGCGGCCAGCTCACAAGAAAGCGAGTTGAAGAAAGGAGCTCAGGGGCACTGTAATTCACAAACCTGCAGAGTTATAAATGACAGCTATCGTCCAAAAATATACTGAAGTAAGGCTGCCAAGAGGACTTGAAAGCGGGGCAGAATTGCAGGAAACAGATTTCAGAAGGTAGACTGGAATTGCATTGAAAGCATAGGAAAAGAGGCAGAACGTCCACAATGATGCACTTGGCCAAAAAGGGCGTATGCGTTTTTTCCTGAATATATTCAGGAAAAAACGCATACGCCCTTTTTGGCCAACCAAGCAAGCTTGCAAAGGAAATCTGCACTACAATGAAGTCTCACTTCCCCCCGGTCAAAAGGGCCATCTGAAAAAAGTGTAAAATCCAGAAAGGCAGGACAGGCCATGGAGAACTGGGAGCCTTGTTATGCTGATGGGCGGGATGTAAACTGCCAACAGACACTCGGGAGAAGTGTATGGTGTTTCCTGAAACATCTAAAAAACAAAGCAACAGAGCCTAGGGCACTTCCACTTATGGTCCTATAGCTTAGGGAAATTAAAATCAAAAAGACACAGCCACCCCAATGTTTGGGACGCCTCTGTTTACAAGAACCTCGTTTACCGTACAAGTTCAATATCACAGAAAGTGAAAAATGGATAAAGAACTTGTGGTACTTACGTACAATGCAGTATCACTCAGCAGTGAAATCTATGTCATCAGGACCGTAGCAGCACAATGAGTGGATTCAGGTACGATGATTCTAACTGAAATAAGTCACACAGAAAAAGAAACATCATAAGATATCAGTAATACACGGAATGTAAACTTGGCTACACAGGAACTGAATTACAGAACAGAACAGGGTCTCAAATTTAGAAAACCAACTTATGCTTGTTTAAGGGTAAAGGTGAGTTGGGGTGCTGCATAAAACCAGAGATTGAAATGAGCACAGATAAAGTTCCTTAAGCCAAATATGGAATAGACAAGAGCTACTCCTTGCTCAACGAAATGGACTCAACACCGCATATTAAACGCCTAAGAATGTACCTGACTCTTAAGTATCTTAAAACCTATGGATTGCTATGTCTCCGAAAGAGAATCAAGCATGTGTACAGGGACATAAACGCAGCAGTGATAGGATTGGAGAGGTTCGGTGAGCAAATGAAGACCCTTTGAAGTCATATTGCATGGTACCCATGCCACGGGTTTCAACTACCCAGGTTTAAGGTATTCTTCCTTCAGCTAAAACATGCATGTGGAACCTAGAGTATGATCAACCATGTGATCGGGAGACGTGTTCAAATATGTCTCAGTTTTCGTACCCTGGTACTCGGGTGCAACATTCCAGACGCTTTACTAACACTCTCCCGACTTGGAGAGTCAGTCCCTTTAACCTCCTGTTTGGCCCAGTTTGCAATTTCTGCGGAAGATGAACAGGAATAGCGAGAACCAATGAGAGACTAGCTGGAGGTGTCTGGACGGGCAAATTTAACTCTCATTTCCCACCAGGAAGAGGAAATAACCAAAGGCTCAGCGTGCCGTGCCGGAACCAGATTAGGGCCTGAAGCCATCCTGCGGTGTTGCGGCCAGCTCACAAGAAAACGAGTTGAAGAAAGGAGCTCAGGGGCACTGTAATTCACAAACCTGCAGAGTTATAAATGACAGCTATCGTCCAAAAATATACTGAAGTAAGGCTGCCAAGAGGACTTGAAAGCGGGGCAGAATTGCAGGAAACCGATTTCAGGAGGTAGACTGGAATTGCATTGAAAGCATAGGAAAAGAGGCAGAACGTCCACAATGATGCACTTGGCCAAAAAGGGCGTATGCGTTTTTTCCTGAATATATTCAGGAAAAAACGCATACGCCCTTTTTGGCCAACCAAGCAAGCTTGCAAAGGAAATCTGCACTACAATGAAGTCTCACTTCCCCCCGGTCAAAAGGGCCATCTGAAAAAAGTGTAAAATCCAGAAAGGCAGGACAGGCCATGGAGAACTGGGAGCCTTGTTATGCTGATGAGCGGGATGTAAATTGCCAACAGCCACTCCGGAGAAGTGTATGGTGTTTCCTGAAACATCTAAAAAACAAAGCAACAGAGCCTAGGGCACTTCCACTTATGGTCCTATAGCTTAGGGAAATTAAAATCAAAAAGACACAGCCACCCCAATGTTTGGGACGCCTCTGTTTACAAGAACCTCGTTTACCGTACAAGTTCAATATCACAGAAAGTGAAAAATGGATAAAGAACTTGTGGTACTTACGTACAATGCAGTATCACTCAGCAGTGAAATCTATGTCATCAGGCCCGTAGCAGCACAATGAGTGGATTCAGGTACGATGATTCTAACTGAAATAAGTCACACAGAAAAAGAAACATCATAAGATATCAGTAATACACGGAATGTAAACTTGGCTACACAGGAACTGAATTACAGAACAGAACAGGGTCTCAAATTTAGAAAACCAACTTATGCTTGTTTAAGGGTAAAGGTGAGTTGGGGTGCTGCATAAAACCAGAGATTGAAATGAGCACAGATAAAGTTCCTTAAGCCAAATATGGAATAGACAAGAGCTACTCCTTGCTCAACGAAATGGACTCAACACCGCATATTAAACGCCTAAGAATGTACCTGACTCTTAAGTATCTTAAAACCTATGGATTGCTATGTCTCCGAAAGAGAATCAAGCATGTGTACAGGGACATAAACGCAGCAGTGATAGGATTGGAGAGGTTCGGTGAGCAAATGAAGACCCTTTGAAGTCATATTGCATGGTACCCATGCCACGGGTTTCAACTACCCAGGTTTAAGGTATTCTTCCTTCAGCTAAAACATGCATGTGGAACCTAGAGTATGATCAACCATGTGATCGGGAGACGTGTTCAAATATGTCTCAGTTTTCGTACCCTGGTACTCGGGTGCAACATTCCAGACGCTTTACTAACACTCTCCCGACTTGGAGAGTCAGTCCCTTTAACCTCCTGTTTGGCCCAGTTTGCAATTTCTGCGGAAGATGAACAGGAATAGCGAGAACCAATGAGAGACTAGCTGGAGGTGTCTGGACGGGCAAATTTAACTCTCATTTCCCACCAGGAAGAGGAAATAACCAAAGGCTCAGCGTGCCGTGCCGGAACCAGATTAGGGCCTGAAGCCATCCTGCGGTGTTGCGGCCAGCTCACAAGAAAGCGAGTTGAAGAAAGGAGCTCAGGGGCACTGTAATTCACAAACCTGCAGAGTTATAAATGACAGCTATCGTCCAAAAATATACTGAAGTAAGGCTGCCAAGAGGACTTGAAAGCGGGGCAGAATTGCAGGAAACCGATTTCAGGAGGTAGACTGGAATTGCATTGAAAGCATAGGAAAAGAGGCAGAACGTCCACAATGATGCACTTGGCCAAAAAGGGCGTATGCGTTTTTTCCTGAATATATTCAGGAAAAAACGCATACGCCCTTTTTGGCCAACCAAGCAAGCTTGCAAAGGAAATCTGCACTACAATGAAGTCTCACTTCCCCCCGGTCAAAAGGGCCATCTGAAAAAAGTGTAAAATCCAGAAAGGCAGGACAGGCCATGGAGAACTGGGAGCCTTGTTATGCTGATGGGCGGGATGTAAACTGCCAACAGACACTCGGGAGAAGTGTATGGTGTTTCCTGAAACATCTAAAAAACAAAGCAACAGAGCCTAGGGCACTTCCACTTATGGTCCTATAGCTTAGGGAAATTAAAATCAAAAAGACACAGCCACCCCAATGTTTGGGATGCCTCTGTTTACAAGAACCTCGTTTACCGTACAAGTTCAATATCACAGAAAGTGAAAAATGGATAAAGAACTTGTGGTACTTACGTACAATGCAGTATCACTCAGCAGTGAAATCTATGTCATCAGGCCCGTAGCAGCACAATGAGTGGATTCAGGTACGATGATTCTAACTGAAATAAGTCACACAGAAAAAGAAACATCATAAGATATCAGTAATACACGGAATGTAAACTTGGCTACACAGGAACTGAATTACAGAACAGAACAGGGTCTCAAATTTAGAAAACCAACTTATGCTTGTTTAAGGGTAAAGGTGAGTTGGGGTGCTGCATAAAACCAGAGATTGAAATGAGCACAGATAAAGTTCCTTAAGCCAAATATGGAATAGACAAGAGCTACTCCTTGCTCAACGAAATGGACTCAACACCGCATATTAAACGCCTAAGAATGTACCTGACTCTTAAGTATCTTAAAACCTATGGATTGCTATGTCTCCGAAAGAGAATCAAGCATGTGTACAGGGACATAAACGCAGCAGTGATAGGATTGGAGAGGTTCGGTGAGCAAATGAAGACCCTTTGAAGTCATATTGCATGGTACCCATGCCACGGGTTTCAACTACCCAGGTTTAAGGTATTCTTCCTTCAGCTAAAACATGCATGTGGAACCTAGAGTATGATCAACCATGTGATCGGGAGACGTGTTCAAATATGTCTCAGTTTTCGTACCCTGGTACTCGGGTGCAACATTCCAGACGCTTTACTAACACTCTCCCGACTTGGAGAGTCAGTCCCTTTAACCTCCTGTTTGGCCCAGTTTGCAATTTCTGCGGAAGATGAACAGGAATAGCGAGAACCAATGAGAGACTAGCTGGAGGTGTCTGGACGGGCAAATTTAACTCTCATTTCCCACCAGGAAGAGGAAATAACCAAAGGCTCAGCGTGCCGTGCCGGAACCAGATTAGGGCCTGAAGCCATCCTGCGGTGTTGCGGCCAGCTCACAAGAAAACGAGTTGAAGAAAGGAGCTCAGGGGCACTGTAATTCACAAACCTGCAGAGTTATAAATGACAGCTATCGTCCAAAAATATACTGAAGTAAGGCTGCCAAGAGGACTTGAAAGCGGGGCAGAATTGCAGGAAACAGATTTCAGGAGGTAGACTGGAATTGCATTGAAAGCATAGGAAAAGAGGCAGAACGTCCACAATGATGCACTTGGCCAAAAAGGGCGTATGCGTTTTTTCCTGAATATATTCAGGAAAAAACGCATACGCCCTTTTTGGCCAACCAAGCAAGCTTGCAAAGGAAATCTGCACTACAATGAAGTCTCACTTCCCCCCGGTCAAAAGGGCCATCTGAAAAAAGTGTAAAATCCAGAAAGGCAGGACAGGCCATGGAGAACTGGGAGCCTTGTTATGCTGATGAGCGGGATGTAAACTGCCAACAGCCACTCCGGAGAAGTGTATGGTGTTTCCTGAAACATCTAAAAAACAAAGCAAAAGAGCCTAGGGCACTTCCACTTATGGTCCTATAGCTTAGGGAAATTAAAATCAAAAAGACACAGCCACCCCAATGTTTGGGACGCCTCTGTTTACAAGAACCTCGTTTACCGTACAAGTTCAATATCACAGAAAGTGAAAAATGGATAAAGAACTTGTGGTACTTACGTACAATGCAGTATCACTCAGCAGTGAAATCTATGTCATCAGGCCCGTAGCAGCACAATGAGTGGATTCAGGTACGATGATTCTAACTGAAATAAGTCACACAGAAAAAGAAACATCATAAGATATCAGTAATACACGGAATGTAAACTTGGCTACACAGGAACTGAATTACAGAACAGAACAGGGTCTCAAATTTAGAAAACCAACTTATGCTTGTTTAAGGGTAAAGGTGAGTTGGGGTGCTGCATAAAACCAGAGATTGAAATGAGCACAGATAAAGTTCCTTAAGCCAAATATGGAATAGACAAGAGCTACTCCTTGCTCAACGAAATGGACTCAACACCGCATATTAAACGCCTAAGAATGTACCTGACTCTTAAGTATCTTAAAACCTATGGATTGCTATGTCTCCGAAAGAGAATCAAGCATGTGTACAGGGACATAAACGCAGCAGTGATAGGATTGGAGAGGTTCGGTGAGCAAATGAAGACCCTTTGAAGTCATATTGCATGGTACCCATTCCACGGGTTTCAACTACCCAGGTTTAAGGTATTCTTCCTTCAGCTAAAACATGCATGTGGAACCTAGAGTATGATCAACCATGTGATCGGGAGACGTGTTCAAATATGTCTCAGTTTTCGTACCCTGGTACTCGGGTGCAACATTCCAGACGCTTTACTAACACTCTCCCGACTTGGAGAGTCAGTCCCTTTAACCTCCTGTTTGGCCCAGTTTGCAATTTCTGCGGAAGATGAACAGGAATAGCGAGAACCAATGAGAGACTAGCTGGAGGTGTCTGGACGGGCAAATTTAACTCTCATTTCCCACCAGGAAGAGGAAATAACCAAAGGCTCAGCGTGCCGTGCCGGAACCAGATTAGGGCCTGAAGCCATCCTGCGGTGTTGCGGCCAGCTCACAAGAAAGCGAGTTGAAGAAAGGAGCTCAGGGGCACTGTAATTCACAAACCTGCAGAGTTATAAATGACAGCTATCGTCCAAAAATATACTGAAGTAAGGCTGCCAAGAGGACTTGAAAGCGGGGCAGAATTGCAGGAAACCGATTTCAGGAGGTAGACTGGAATTGCATTGAAAGCATAGGAAAAGAGGCAGAACGTCCACAATGATGCACTTGGCCAAAAAGGGCGTATGCGTTTTTTCCTGAATATATTCAGGAAAAAACGCATACGTCCTTTTTGGCCAACCAAGCAAGCTTGCAAAGGAAATCTGCACTACAATGAAGTCTCACTTGCCCCCGGTCAAAAGGGCCATCTGAAAAAAGTGTAAAATCCAGAAAGGCAGGACAGGCCATGGAGAACTGGGAGCCTTGTTATGCTGATGAGCGGGATGTAAACTGCCAACAGCCACTCCGGAGAAGTGTATGGTGTTTCCTGAAACATCTAAAAAACAAAGCAACAGAGCCTAGGGCACTTCCACTTATGGTCCTATAGCTTAGGGAAATTAAAATCAAAAAGACACAGCCACCCCAATGTTTGGGACGCCTCTGTTTACAAGAACCTCGTTTACCGTACAAGTTCAATATCACAGAAAGTGAAAAATGGATAAAGAACTTGTGGTACTTACGTACAATGCAGTATCACTCAGCAGTGAAATCTATGTCATCAGGCCCGTAGCAGCACAATGAGTGGATTCAGGTACGATGATTCTAACTGAAATAAGTCACACAGAAAAAGAAACATCATAAGATATCAGTAATACACGGAATGTAAACTTGGCTACACAGGAACTGAATTACAGAACAGAACAGGGTCTCAAATTTAGAAAACCAACTTATGCTTGTTTAAGGGTAAAGGTGAGTTGGGGTGCTGCATAAAACCAGAGATTGAAATGAGCACAGATAAAGTTCCTTAAGCCAAATATGGAATAGACAAGAGCTACTCCTTGCTCAACGAAATGGACTCAACACCGCATATTAAACGCCTAAGAATGTACCTGACTCTTAAGTATCTTAAAACCTATGGATTGCTATGTCTCCGAAAGAGAATCAAGCATGTGTACAGGGACATAAACGCAGCAGTGATAGGATTGGAGAGGTTCGGTGAGCAAATGAAGACCCTTTGAAGTCATATTGCATGGTACCCATGCCACGGGTTTCAACTACCCAGGTTTAAGGTATTCTTCCTTCAGCTAAAACATGCATGTGGAACCTAGAGTATGATCAACCATGTGATCGGGAGACGTGTTCAAATATGTCTCAGTTTTCGTACCCTGGTACTCGGGTGCAACATTCCAGACGCTTTACTAACACTCTCCCGACTTGGAGAGTCAGTCCCTTTAACCTCCTGTTTGGCCCAGTTTGCAATTTCTGCGGAAGATGAACAGGAATAGCGAGAACCAATGAGAGACTAGCTGGAGGTGTCTGGACGGGCAAATTTAACTCTCATTTCCCACCAGGAAGAGGAAATAACCAAAGGCTCAACGTGCCGTGCCGGAACCAGATTAGGGCCTGAAGCCATCCTGCGGTGTTGCGGCCAGCTCACAAGAAAGCGAGTTGAAGAAAGGAGCTCAGGGGCACTGTAATTCACAAACCTGCAGAGTTATAAATGACAGCTATCGTCCAAAAATATACTGAAGTAAGGCTGCCAAGAGGACTTGAAAGCGGGGCAGAATTGCAGGAAACCGATTTCAGGAGGTAGACTGGAATTGCATTGAAAGCATAGGAAAAGAGGCAGAACGTCCACAATGATGCACTTGGCCAAAAAGGGCGTATGCGTTTTTTCCTGAATATATTCAGGAAAAAACGCATACGCCCTTTTTGGCCAACCAAGCAAGCTTGCAAAGGAAATCTGCACTACAATGAAGTCTCACTTCCCCCCGGTCAAAAGGGCCATCTGAAAAAAGTGTAAAATCCAGAAAGGCAGGACAGGCCATGGAGAACTGGGAGCCTTGTTATGCTGATGGGCGGGATGTAAACTGCCAACAGACACTCGGGAGAAGTGTATGGTGTTTCCTGAAACATCTAAAAAACAAAGCAACAGAGCCTAGGCCACTTCCACTTATGGTCCTATAGCTTAGGGAAATTAAAATCAAAAAGACACAGCCACCCCAATGTTTGGGACGCCTCTGTTTACAAGAACCTCGTTTACCGTACAAGTTCAATATCACAGAAAGTGAAAAATGGATAAAGAACTTGTGGTACTTACGTACAATGCAGTATCACTCAGCAGTGAAATCTATGTCATCAGGCCCGTAGCAGCACAATGAGTGGATTCAGGTACGATGATTCTAACTGAAATAAGTCACACAGAAAAAGAAACATCATAAGATATCAGTAATACACGGAATGTAAACTTGGCTACACAGGAACTGAATTACAGAACAGAACAGGGTCTCAAATTTAGAAAACCAACTTATGCTTGTTTAAGGGTAAAGGTGAGTTGGGGTGCTGCATAAAACCAGAGATTGAAATGAGCACAGATAAAGTTCCTTAAGCCAAATATGGAATAGACAAGAGCTACTCCTTGCTCAACGAAATGGACTCAACACCGCATATTAAACGCCTAAGAATGTACCTGACTCTTAAGTATCTTAAAACCTATGGATTGCTATGTCTCCGAAAGAGAATCAAGCATGTGTACAGGGACATAAACGCAGCAGTGATAGGATTGGAGAGGTTCGGTGAGCAAATGAAGACCCTTTGAAGTCATATTGCATGGTACCCATGCCACGGGTTTCAACTACCCAGGTTTAAGGTATTCTTCCTTCAGCTAAAACATGCATGTGGAACCTAGAGTATGATCAACCATGTGATCGGGAGACGTGTTCAAATATGTCTCAGTTTTCGTACCCTGGTACTCGGGTGCAACATTCCAGACGCTTTACTAACACTCTCCCGACTTGGAGAGTCAGTCCCTTTAACCTCCTGTTTGGCCCAGTTTGCAATTTCTGCGGAAGATGAACAGGAATAGCGAGAACCAATGAGAGACTAGCTGGAGGTGTCTGGACGGGCAAATTTAACTCTCATTTCCCACCAGGAAGAGGAAATAACCAAAGGCTCAGCGTGCCGTGCCGGAACCAGATTAGGGCCTGAAGCCATCCTGCGGTGTTGCGGCCAGCTCACAAGAAAGCGAGTTGAAGAAAGGAGCTCAGGGGCACTGTAATTCACAAACCTGCAGAGTTATAAATGACAGCTATCGTCCAAAAATATACTAAAGTAAGGCTGCCAAGAGGACTTGAAAGCGGGGCAGAATTGCAGGAAACCGATTTCAGGAGGTAGACTGGAATTGCATTGAAAGCATAGGAAAAGAGGCAGAACGTCCACAATGATGCACTTGGCCAAAAAGGGCGTATGCGTTTTTTCCTGAATATATTCAGGAAAAAACGCATACGCCCTTTTTGGCCAACCAAGCAAGCTTGCAAAGGAAATCTGCACTACAATGAAGTCTCACTTCCCGCCGGTCAAAAGGGCCATCTGAAAAAAGTGTAAAATCCAGAAAGGCAGGACAGGCCATGGAGAACTGGGAGCCTTGTTATGCTGATGGGCGGGATGTAAACTGCCAACTGACACTCGGGAGAAGTGTATGGTGTTTCCTGAAACATCTAAAAAACAAAGCAACAGAGCCTAGAGCACTTCCACTTATGGTCCTATAGCTTAGGGAAATTAAAATCAAAAAGACACAGCCACCCCAATGTTTGGGACGCCTCTGTTTACAAGAACCTCGTTTACCGTACAAGTTCAATATCACAGAAAGTGAAAAATGGATAAAGAACTTGTGGTACTTACGTACAATGCAGTATCACTCAGCAGTGAAATCTATGTCATCAGGCCCGTAGCAGCACAATGAGTGGATTCAGGTACGATGATTCTAACTGAAATAAGTCACACAGAAAAAGAAACATCATAAGATATCAGTAATACACGGAATGTAAACTTGGCTACACAGGAACTGAATTACAGAACAGAACAGGGTCTCAAATTTAGAAAACCAACTTATGCTTGTTTAAGGGTAAAGGTGAGTTGGGGTGCTGCATAAAACCAGAGATTGAAATGAGCACAGATAAAGTTCCTTAAGCCAAATATGGAATAGACAAGAGCTACTCCTTGCTCAACGAAATGGACTCAACACCGCATATTAAACGCCTAAGAATGTACCTGACTCTTAAGTATCTTAAAACCTATGGATTGCTATGTCTCCGAAAGAGAATCAAGCATGTGTACAGGGACATAAACGCAGCAGTGATAGGATTGGAGAGGTTCGGTGAGCAAATGAAGACCCTTTGAAGTCATATTGCATGGTACCCATGCCACGGGTTTCAACTACCCAGGTTTAAGGTATTCTTCCTTCAGCTAAAACATGCATGTGGAACCTAGAGTATGATCAACCATGTGATCGGGAGACGTGTTCAAATATGTCTCAGTTTTCGTACCCTGGTACTCGGGTGCAACATTCCAGACGCTTTACTAACACTCTCCCAACTTGGAGAGTCAGTCCCTTTAACCTCCTGTTTGGCCCAGTTTGCAATTTCTGCGGAAGATGAACAGGAATAGCGAGAACCAATGAGAGACTAGCTGGAGGTGTCTGGACGGGCAAATTTAACTCTCATTTCCCACCAGGAAGAGGAAATAACCAAAGGCTCAGCGTGCCGTGCCGGAACCAGATTAGGGCCTGAAGCCATCCTGCGGTGTTGCGGCCAGCTCACAAGAAAACGAGTTGAAGAAAGGAGCTCAGGGGCACTGTAATTCACAAACCTGCAGAGTTATAAATGACAGCTATCGTCCAAAAATATACTGAAGTAAGGCTGCCAAGAGGACTTGAAAGCGGGGCAGAATTGCAGGAAACCGATTTCAGGAGGTAGACTGGAATTGCATTGAAAGCATAGGAAAAGAGGCAGAACGTCCACAATGATGCACTTGGCCAAAAAGGGCGTATGCGTTTTTTCCTGAATATATTCAGGAAAAAACGCATACGCCCTTTTTGGCCAACCAAGCAAGCTTGCAAAGGAAATCTGCACTACAATGAAGTCTCACTTCCCCCCGGTCAAAAGGGCCATCTGAAAAAAGTGTAAAATCCAGAAAGGCAGGACAGGCCATGGAGAACTGGGAGCCTTGTTATGCTGATGGGCGGGATGTAAACTGCCAACAGACACTCGGGAGAAGTGTATGGTGTTTCCTGAAACATCTAAAAAACAAAGCAACAGAGCCTAGGCCACTTCCACTTATGGTCCTATAGCTTAGGGAAATTAAAATCAAAAAGACACAGCCACCCCAATGTTTGGGACGCCTCTGTTTACAAGAACCTCGTTTACCGTACAAGTTCAATATCACAGAAAGTGAAAAATGGATAAAGAACTTGTGGTACTTACGTACAATGCAGTATCACTCAGCAGTGAAATCTATGTCATCAGGCCCGTAGCAGCACAATGAGTGGATTCAGGTACGATGATTCTAACTGAAATAAGTCACACAGAAAAAGAAACATCATAAGATATCAGTAATACACGGAATGTAAACTTGGCTACACAGGAACTGAATTACAGAACAGAACAGGGTCTCAAATTTAGAAAACCAACTTATGCTTGTTTAAGGGTAAAGGTGAGTTGGGGTGCTGCATAAAACCAGAGATTGAAATGAGCACAGATAAAGTTCCTTAAGCCAAATATGGAATAGACAAGAGCTACTCCTTGCTCAACGAAATGGACTCAACACCGCATATTAAACGCCTAAGAATGTACCTGACTCTTAAGTATCTTAAAACCTATGGATTGCTATGTCTCCGAAAGAGAATCAAGCATGTGTACAGGGACATAAACGCAGCAGTGATAGGATTGGAGAGGTTCGGTGAGCAAATGAAGACCCTTTGAAGTCATATTGCATGGTACCCATGCCACGGGTTTCAACTACCCAGGTTTAAGGTATTCTTCCTTCAGCTAAAACATGCATGTGGAACCTAGAGTATGATCAACCATGTGATCGGGAGACGTGTTCAAATATGTCTCAGTTTTCGTACCCTGGTACTCGGGTGCAACATTCCAGACGCTTTACTAACACTCTCCCGACTTGGAGAGTCAGTCCCTTTAACCTCCTGTTTGGCCCAGTTTGCAATTTCTGCGGAAGATGAACAGGAATAGTGAGAACCAATGAGAGACTAGCTGGAGGTGTCTGGACGGGCAAATTTAACTCTCATTTCCCACCAGGAAGAGGAAATAACCAAAGGCTCAGCGTGCCGTGCCGGAACCAGATTAGGGCCTGAAGCCATCCTGCGGTGTTGCGGCCAGCTCACAAGAAAACGAGTTGAAGAAAGGAGCTCAGGGGCACTGTAATTCACAAACCTGCAGAGTTATAAATGACAACTATCGTCCAAAAATATACTGAAGTAAGGCTGCCAAGAGGACTTGAAAGCGGGGCAGAATTGCAGGAAACCGATTTCAGGAGGTAGACTGGAATTGCATTGAAAGCATAGGAAAAGAGGCAGAACGTCCACAATGATGCACTTGGCCAAAAAGGGCGTATGCGTTTTTTCCTGAATATATTCAGGAAAAAACGCATACGTCCTTTTTGGCCAACCAAGCAAGCTTGCAAAGGAAATCTGCACTACAATGAAGTCTCACTTCCCCCCGGTCAAAAGGGCCATCTGAAAAAAGTGTAAAATCCAGAAAGGCAGGACAGGCCATGGAGAACTGGGAGCCTTGTTATGCTGATGGGCGGGATGTAAAGTGCCAACAGACACTCGGGAGAAGTGTATGGTGTTTCCTGAAACATCTAAAAAACAAAGCAACAGAGCCTAGGGCACTTCCACTTATGGTCCTATAGCTTAGGGAAATTAAAATCAAAAAGACACAGCCACCCCAATGTTTGGGACGCCTCTGTTTACAAGAACCTCGTTTACCGTACAAGTTCAATATCACAGAAAGTGAAAAATGGATAAAGAACTTGTGGTACTTACGTACAATGCAGTATCACTCAGCAGTGAAATCTATGTCATCAGGCCCGTAGCAGCACAATGAGTGGATTCAGGTACGATGATTCTAACTGAAATAAGTCACACAGAAAAAGAAACATCATAAGATATCAGTAATACACGGAATGTAAACTTGGCTACACAGGAACTGAATTACAGAACAGAACAGGGTCTCAAATTTAGAAAACCAACTTATGCTTGTTTAAGGGTAAAGGTGAGTTGGGGTGCTGCATAAAACAAGAGATTGAAATGAGCACAGATAAAGTTCCTTAAGCCAAATATGGAATAGACAAGAGCTACTCCTTGCTCAACGAAATGGACTCAACACCGCATATTAAACGCCTAAGAATGTACCTGACTCTTAAGTATCTTAAAACCTATGGATTGCTATGTCTCCAAAAGAGAATCAAGCATGTGTACAGGGACATAAACGCAGCAGTGATAGGATTGGAGAGGTTCGGTGAGCAAATGAAGACCCTTTGAAGTCATATTGCATGGTACCCATTCCACGGGTTTCAACTACCCAGGTTTAAGGTATTCTTCCTTCAGCTAAAACATGCATGTGGAACCTAGAGTATGATCAACCATGTGATCGGGAGACGTGTTCAAATATGTCTCAGTTTTAGTACCCTGGTACTCGGGTGCAACATTCCAGACGCTTTACTAACACTCTCCCCACTTGGAGAGTCAGCGCCTTTAACCTCCTGTTTGGCCCAGTTTGCAATTTCTGCGGAAGATGAACAGGAATAGCGAGAACCAATGAGAGACTAGCTGGAGGTGTCTGGACGGGCAAATTTAACTCTCATTTCCCACCAGGAAGAGGAAATAACCAAAGGCTCAGCGTGCCGTGCCGGAACCAGATTAGGGCCTGAAGCCATCCTGCGGTGTTGCGGCCAGCTCACAAGAAAACGAGTTGAAGAAAGGAGTTCAGGGGCACTGTAATTCACAAACCTGCAGAGTTATAAATGACAGCTATCGTCCAAAAATATACTGAAGTAAGGCTGCCAAGAGGACTTGAAAGCGGGGCAGAATTGCAGGAAACCGATTTCAGGAGGTAGACTGGAATTGCATTGAAAGCATAGGAAAAGAGGCAGAACGTCCACAATGATGCACTTGGCCAAAAAGGGCGTATGCGTTTTTTCCTGAATATATTCAGGAAAAAACGCATACGCCCTTTTTGGCCAACCAAGCAAGCTTGCAAAGGAAATCTGCACTACAATGAAGTCTCACTTCCCCCCGGTCAAAAGGGCCATCTGAAAAAAGTGTAAAATCCAGAAAGGCAGGACAGGCCATGGAGAACTGGGAGCCTTGTTATGCTGATGGGCGGGATGTAAACTGCCAACAGACACTCGGGAGAAGTGTATGGTGTTTCCTGAAACATCTAAAAAACAAAGCAACAGAGCCTAGGGCACTTCCACTTATGGTCCTATAGCTTAGGGAAATTAAAATCAAAAAGACACAGCCACCCCAATGTTTGGGACGCCTCTGTTTACAAGAACCTCGTTTACCGTACAAGTTCAATATCACAGAAAGTGAAAAATGGATAAAGAACTTGTGGTACTTACGTACAATGCAGTATCACTCAGCAGTGAAATCTATGTCATCAGGCCCGTAGCAGCACAATGAGTGGATTCAGGTACGATGATTCTAACTGAAATAAGTCACACAGAAAAAGAAACATCATAAGATATCAGTAATACACGGAATGTAAACTTGGCTACACAGGAACTGAATTACAGAACAGAACAGGGTCTCAAATTTAGAAAACCAACTTATGCTTGTTTAAGGGTAAAGGTGAGTTGGGGTGCTGCATAAAACCAGAGATTGAAATGAGCACAGATAAAGTTCCTTAAGCCAAATATGGAATAGACAAGAGCTACTCCTTGCTCAACGAAATGGACTCAACACCGCATATTAAACGCCTAAGAATGTACCTGACTCTTAAGTATCTTAAAACCTATGGATTGCTATGTCTCCGAAAGAGAATCAAGCATGTGTACAGGGACATAAACGCAGCAGTGATAGGATTGGAGAGGTTCGGTGAGCAAATGAAGACCCTTTGAAGTCATATTGCATGGTACCCATGCCACGGGTTTCAACTACCCAGGTTTAAGGTATTCTTCCTTCAGCTAAAACATGCATGTGGAACCTAGAGTATGATCAACCATGTGATCGGGAGACGTGTTCAAATATGTCTCAGTTTTCGTACCCTGGTACTCGGGTGCAACATTCCAGACGCTTTACTAACACTCTCCCGACTTGGAGAGTCAGTCCCTTTAACCTCCTGTTTGGCCCAGTTTGCAATTTCTGCGGAAGATGAACAGGAATAGCGAGAACCAATGAGAGACTAGCTGGAGGTGTCTGGACGGGCAAATTTAACTCTCATTTCCCACCAGGAAGAGGAAATAACCAAAGGCTCAGCGTGCCGTGCCGGAACCAGATTAGGGCCTGAAGCCATCCTGCGGTGTTGCGGCCAGCTCACAAGAAAGCGAGTTGAAGAAAGGAGCTCAGGGGCACTGTAATTCACAAACCTGCAGAGTTATAAATGACAGCTATCGTCCAAAAATATACTGAAGTAAGGCTGCCAAGAGGACTTGAAAGCGGGGCAGAATTGCAGGAAACCGATTTCAGGAGGTAGACTGGAATTGCATTGAAAGCATAGGAAAAGAGGCAGAACGTCCACAATGATGCACTTGGCCAAAAAGGGCGTATGCGTTTTTTCCTGAATATATTCAGGAAAAAACGCATACGCCCTTTTTAGCCAACCAAGCAAGCTTGCAAAGGAAATCTGCACTACAATGAAGTCTCACTTCCCCCCGGTCAAAAGGGCCATCTGAAAAAAGTGTAAAATCCAGAAAGGCAGGACAGGCCATGGAGAACTGGGAGCCTTGTTATGCTGATGGGCGGGATGTAAACTGCCAACAGACACTCGGGAGAAGTGTATGGTGTTTCCTGAAACATCTAAAAAACAAAGCAACAGAGCCTAGGGCACTTCCACTTATGGTCCTATAGCTTAGGGAAATTAAAATCAAAAAGACACAGCCACCCCAATGTTTGGGACGCCTCTGTTTACAAGAACCTCGTTTACCGTACAAGTTCAATATCACAGAAAGTGAAAAATGGATAAAGAACTTGTGGTACTTACGTACAATGCAGTATCACTCAGCAGTGAAATCTATGTCATCAGGCCCGTAGCAGCACAATGAGTGGATTCAGGTACGATGATTCTAACTGAAATAAGTCACACAGAAAAAGAAACATCATAAGATATCAGTAATACACGGAATGTAAACTTGGCTACACAGGAACTGAATTACAGAACAGAACAGGGTCTCAAATTTAGAAAACCAACTTATGCTTGTTTAAGGGTAAAGGTGAGTTGGGGTGCTGCATAAAACCAGAGATTGAAATGAGCACAGATAAAGTTCCTTAAGCCAAATATGGAATAGACAAGAGCTACTCCTTGCTCAACGAAATGGACTCAACACCGCATATTAAACGCCTAAGAATGTACCTGACTCTTAAGTATCTTAAAACCTATGGATTGCTATGTCTCCGAAAGAGAATCAAGCATGTGTACAGGGACATAAACGCAGCAGTGATAGGATTGGAGAGGTTCGGTGAGCAAATGAAGCCCCTTTGAAGTCATATTGCATGGTACCCATGCCACGGGTTTCAACTACCCAGGTTTAAGGTATTCTTCCTTCAGCTAAAACATGCATGTGGAACCTAGAGTATGATCAACCATGTGATCGGGAGACGTGTTCAAATATGTCTCAGTTTTCGTACCCTGGTACTCGGGTGCAACATTCCAGACGCTTTACTAACACTCTCCCGACTTGGAGAGTCAGTCCCTTTAACCTCCTGTTTGGCCCAGTTTGCAATTTCTGCGGAAGATGAACAGGAATAGCGAGAACCAATGAGAGACTAGCTGGAGGTGTCTGGACGGGCAAATTTAACTCTCATTTCCCACCAGGAAGAGGAAATAACCAAAGGCTCAGCGTGCCGTGCCGGAACCAGATTAGGGCCTGAAGCCATCCTGCGGTGTTGCGGCCAGCTCACAAGAAAGCGAGTTGAAGAAAGGAGCTCAGGGGCACTGTAATTCACAAACCTGCAGAGTTATAAATGACAGCTATCGTCCAAAAATATACTGAAGTAAGGCTGCCAAGAGGACTTGAAAGCGGGGCAGAATTGCAGGAAACCGATTTCAGGAGGTAGACTGGAATTGCATTGAAAGCATAGGAAAAGAGGCAGAACGTCCACAATGATGCACTTGGCCAAAAAGGGCGTATGCGTTTTTTCCTGAATATATTCAGGAAAAAACGCATACGCCCTTTTTGGCCAACCAAGCAAGCTTGCAAAGGAAATCTGCACTACAATGAAGTCTCACTTCCCCCCGGTCAAAAGGGTCATCTGAAAAAAGTGTAAAATCCAGAAAGGCAGGACAGGCCATGGAGAACTGGGAGCCTTGTTATGCTGATGGGCGGGATGTAAACTGCCAACAGACACTCGGGAGAAGTGTATGGTGTTTCCTGAAACATCTAAAAAACAAAGCAACAGAGCCTAGGCCACTTCCACTTATGGTCCTATAGCTTAGGGAAATTAAAATCAAAAAGACACAGCCACCCCAATGTTTGGGACGCCTCTGTTTACAAGAACCTCGTTTACCGTACAAGTTCAATATCACAGAAAGTGAAAAATGGATAAAGAACTTGTGGTACTTACGTACAATGCAGTATCACTCAGCAGTGAAATCTATGTCATCAGGCCCGTAGCAGCACAATGAGTGGATTCAGGTACGATGATTCTAACTGAAATAAGTCACACAGAAAAAGAAACATCATAAGATATCAGTAATACACGGAATGTAAACTTGGCTACACAGGAACTGAATTACAGAACAGAACAGGGTCTCAAATTTAGAAAACCAACTTATGCTTGTTTAAGGGTAAAGGTGAGTTGGGGTGCTGCATAAAACCAGAGATTGAAATGAGCACAGATAAAGTTCCTTAAGCCAAATATGGAATAGACAAGAGCTACTCCTTGCTCAACGAAATGGACTCAACACCGCATATTAAACGCCTAAGAATGTACCTGACTCTTAAGTATCTTAAAACCTATGGATTGCTATGTCTCCGAAAGAGAATCAAGCATGTGTACAGGGACATAAACGCAGCAGTGATAGGATTGGAGAGGTTCGGTGAGCAAATGAAGCCCCTTTGAAGTCATATTGCATGGTACCCATGCCACGGGTTTCAACTACCCAGGTTTAAGGTATTCTTCCTTCAGCTAAAACATGCATGTGGAACCTAGAGTATGATCAACCATGTGATCGGGAGACGTGTTCAAATATGTCTCAGTTTTCGTACCCTGGTACTCGGGTGCAACATTCCAGACGCTTTACTAACACTCTCCCGACTTGGAGAGTCAGTCCCTTTAACCTCCTGTTTGGCCCAGTTTGCAATTTCTGCGGAAGATGAACAGGAATAGCGAGAACCAATGAGAGACTAGCTGGAGGTGTCTGGACGGGCAAATTTAACTCTCATTTCCCACCAGGAAGAGGAAATAACCAAAGGCTCAGCGTGCCGTGCCGGAACCAGATTAGGGCCTGAAGCCATCCTGCGGTGTTGCGGCCAGCTCACAAGAAAACGAGTTGAAGAAAGGAGCTCAGGGGCACTGTAATTCACAAACCTGCAGAGTTATAAATGGCAACTATCGTCCAAAAATATACTGAAGTAAGGCTGCCAAGAGGACTTGAAAGCGGGGCAGAATTGCAGGAAACCGATTTCAGGAGGTAGACTGGAATTGCATTGAAAGCATAGGAAAAGAGGCAGAACGTCCACAATGATGCACTTGGCCAAAAAGGGCGTATGCGTTTTTTCCTGAATATATTCAGGAAAAAACGCATACGCCCTTTTTGGCCAACCAAGCAAGCTTGCAAAGGAAATCTGCACTACAATGAAGTCTCACTTCCCCCCGGTCAAAAGGGTCATCTGAAAAAAGTGTAAAATCCAGAAAGGCAGGACAGGCCATGGAGAACTGGGAGCCTTGTTATGCTGATGGGCGGGATGTAAACTGCCAACAGACACTCGGGAGAAGTGTATGGTGTTTCCTGAAACATCTAAAAAACAAAGCAACAGAGCCTAGGCCACTTCCACTTATGGTCCTATAGCTTAGGGAAATTAAAATCAAAAAGACACAGCCACCCCAATGTTTGGGACGCCTCTGTTTACAAGAACCTCGTTTACCGTACAAGTTCAATATCACAGAAAGTGAAAAATGGATAAAGAACTTGTGGTACTTACGTACAATGCAGTATCACTCAGCAGTGAAATCTATGTCATCAGGCCCGTAGCAGCACAATGAGTGGATTCAGGTACGATGATTCTAACTGAAATAAGTCACACAGAAAAAGAAACATCATAAGATATCACTAATACACGGAATGTAAACTTGGCTACACAGGAACTGAATTACAGAACAGAACAGGGTCTCAAATTTAGAAAACCAACTTCTGCTTGCTTAAGGGTAAAGGTGAGTTGGGGTGCTGCATAAAACCAGAGATTGAAATGAGCACAGATAAAGTTCCTTAAGCCAAATATGGAATAGACAAGAGCTACTCCTTGCTCAACGAAATGGACTCAACACCGCATATTAAACGCCTAAGAATGTACCTGACTCTTAAGTATCTTAAAACGTATGGATTGCTATGTCTCCGAAAGAGAATCAAGCATGTGTACAGGGACATAAACGCAGCAGTGATAGGATTGGAGAGGTTCGGTGAGCAAATGAAGACCCTTTGAAGTCATATTGCATGGTACCCATGCCACGGGTTTCAACTACCCAGGTTTAAGGTATTCTTCCTTCAGCTAAAACATGCATGTGGAACCTAGAGTATGATCAACCATGTGATCGGGAGACGTGTTCAAATATGTCTCAGTTTTCGTACCCTGGTACTCGGGTGCAACATTCCAGACGCTTTACTAACACTCTCCCGACTTGGAGAGTCAGTCCCTTTAACCTCCTGTTTGGCCCAGTTTGCAATTTCTGCGGAAGATGAACAGGAATAGCGAGAACCAATGAGAGACTAGCTGGAGGTGTCTGGACGGGCAAATTTAACTCTCATTTCCCACCAGGAAGAGGAAATAACCAAAGGCTCAGCGTGCCGTGCCGGAACCAGATTAGGGCCTGAAGCCATCCTGCGGTGTTGCGGCCAGCTCACAAGAAAACGAGTTGAAGAAAGGAGCTCAGGGGCACTGTAATTCACAAACCTGCAGAGTTATAAATGGCAACTATCGTCCAAAAATATACTGAAGTAAGGCTGCCAAGAGGACTTGAAAGCGGGGCAGAATTGCAGGAAACCGATTTCAGGAGGTAGACTGGAATTGCATTGAAAGCATAGGAAAAGAGGCAGAACGTCCACAATGATGCACTTGGCCAAAAAGGGCGTATGCGTTTTTTCCTGAATATATTCAGGAAAAAACGCATACGCCCTTTTTGGCCAACCAAGCAAGCTTGCAAAGGAAATCTGCACTACAATGAAGTCTCACTTCCCCCCGGTCAAAAGGGCCATCTGAAAAAAGTGTAAAATCCAGAAAGGCAGGACAGGCCATGGAGAACTGGGAGCCTTGTTATGCTGATGGGCGGGATGTAAACTGCCAACAGACACTCGGGAGAAGTGTATGGTGTTTCCTGAAACATCTAAAAAACAAAGCAACAGAGCCTAGGCCACTTCCACTTATGGTCCTATAGCTTAGGGAAATTAAAATCAAAAAGACACAGCCACCCCAATGTTTGGGACGCCTCTGTTTACAAGAACCTCGTTTACCGTACAAGTTCAATATCACAGAAAGTGAAAAATGGATAAAGAACTTGTGGTACTTACGTACAATGCAGTATCACTCAGCAGTGAAATCTATGTCATCAGGCCCGTAGCAGCACAATGAGTGGATTCAGGTACGATGATTCTAACTGAAATAAGTCACACAGAAAAAGAAACATCATAAGATATCAGTAATACACGGAATGTAAACTTGGCTACACAGGAACTGAATTACAGAACAGAACAGGGTCTCAAATTTAGAAAACCAACTTATGCTTGTTTAAGGGTAAAGGTGAGTTGGGGTGCTGCATAAAACCAGAGATTGAAATGAGCACAGATAAAGTTCCTTAAGCCAAATATGGAATAGACAAGAGCTACTACTTGCTCAACGAAATGGACTCAACACCGCATATTAAACGCCTAAGAATGTACCTGACTCTTAAGTATCTTAAAACCTATGGATTGCTATGTCTCCGAAAGAGAATCAAGCATGTGTACAGGGACATAAACGCAGCAGTGATAGGATTGGAGAGGTTCGGTGAGCAAATGAAGCCCCTTTGAAGTCATATTGCATGGTACCCATTCCACGGGTTTCAACTACCCAGGTTTAAGGTATTCTTCCTTCAGCTAAAACATGCATGTGGAACCTAGAGTATGATCAACCATGTGATCGGGAGACGTGTTCAAATATGTCTCAGTTTTCATACCCTGGTACTCGGGTGCAACATTCCAGACGCTTTACTAACACTCTCCCGACTTGGAGAGTCAGTCCCTTTAACCTCCTGTTTGGCCCAGTTTGCAATTTCTGCGGAAGATGAACAGGAATAGCGAGAACCAATGAGAGACTAGCTGGAGGTGTCTGGACGGGCAAATTTAACTCTCATTTCCCACCAGGAAGAGGAAATAACCAAAGGCTCAGCGTGCCGTGCCGGAACCAGATTAGGGCCTGAAGCCATCCTGCGGTGTTGCGGCCAGCTCACAAGAAAACGAGTTGAAGAAAGGAGCTCAGGGGCACTGTAATTCACAAACCTGCAGAGTTATAAATGACAGCTATCGTCCAAAAATATACTGAAGTAAGGCTGCCAAGAGGACTTGAAAGCGGGGCAGAATTGCAGGAAACCGATTTCAGGAGGTAGACTGGAATTGCATTGAAAGCATAGGAAAAGAGGCAGAACGTCCACAATGATGCACTTGGCCAAAAAGGGCGTATGCGTTTTTTCCTGAATATATTCAGGAAAAAACGCATACGCCCTTTTTGGCCAACCAAGCAAGCTTGCAAAGGAAATCTGCACTACAATGAAGTCTCACTTCCCCCCGGTCAAAAGGGCCATCTGAAAAAAGTGTAAAATCCAGAAAGGCAGGACAGGCCATGGAGAACTGGGAGCCTTGTTATGCTGATGGGCGGGATGTAAACTGCCAACAGACACTCGGGAGAAGTGTATGGTGTTTCCTGAAACATCTAAAAAACAAAGCAACAGAGCCTAGGCCACTTCCACTTATGGTCCTATAGCTTAGGGAAATTAAAATCAAAAAGACACAGCCACCCCAATGTTTGGGACGCCTCTGTTTACAAGAACCTCGTTTACCGTACAAGTTCAATATCACAGAAAGTGAAAAATGGATAAAGAACTTGTGGTACTTACGTACAATGCAGTATCACTCAGCAGTGAAATCTATGTCATCAGGCCCGTAGCAGCACAATGAGTGGATTCAGGTATGATGATTCTAACTGAAATAAGTCACACAGAAAAAGAAACATCATAAGATATCAGTAATACACGGAATGTAAACTTGGCTACACAGGAACTGAATTACAGAACAGAACAGGGTCTCAAATTTAGAAAACCAACTTATGCTTGTTTAAGGGTAAAGGTGAGTTGGGGTGCTGCATAAAACCAGAGATTGAAATGAGCACAGATAAAGTTCCTTAAGCCAAATATGGAATAGACAAGAGCTACTCCTTGCTCAACGAAATGGACTCAACACCGCATATTAAACGCCTAAGAATGTACCTGACTCTTAAGTATCTTAAAACCTATGGATTGCTATGTATCCGAAAGAGAATCAAGCATGTGTACAGGGACATAAACGCAGCAGTGATAGGATTGGAGAGGTTCGGTGAGCAAATGAAGACCCTTTGAAGTCATATTGCATGGTACCCATTCCACGGGTTTCAACTACCCAGGTTTAAGGTATTCTTCCTTCAGCTAAAACATGCATGTGGAACCTAGAGTATGATCAACCATGTGATCGGGAGACGTGTTCAAATATGTCTCAGTTTTCGTACCCTGGTACTCGGGTGCAACATTCCAGACGCTTTACTAACACTCTCCCGACTTGGAGAGTCAGTCCCTTTAAACTCCTGTTTGGCCCAGTTTGCAATTTCTGCGGAAGATGAACAGGAATAGCGAGAACCAATGAGAGACTAGCTGGAGGTGTCTGGACGGGCAAATTTAACTCTCATTTCCCACCAGGAAGAGGAAATAACCAAAGGCTCAGCGTGCCGTGCCGGAACCAGATTAGGGCCTGAAGCCATCCTGCGGTGTTGCGGCCAGCTCACAAGAAAACGAGTTGAAGAAAGGAGCTCAGGGGCACTGTAATTCACAAACCTGCAGAGTTATAAATGACAGCTATCGTCCAAAAATATACTGAAGTAAGGCTGCCAAGAGGACTTGAAAGCGGGGCAGAATTGCAGGAAACCGATTTCAGGAGGTAGACTGGAATTGCATTGAAAGCATAGGAAAAGAGGCAGAACGTCCACAATGATGCACTTGGCCAAAAAGGGCGTATGCGTTTTTTCCTGAATATATTCAGGAAAAAACGCATACGCCCTTTTTGGCCAACCAAGCAAGCTTGCAAAGGAAATCTGCACTACAATGAAGTCTCACTTCCCCCCGGTCAAAAGGGCCATCTGAAAAAAGTGTAAAATCCAGAAAGGCAGGACAGGCCATGGAGAACTGGGAGCCTTGTTATGCTGATGGGCGGGATGTAAATTGCCAACAGACACTCGGGAGAAGTGTATGGTGTTTCCTGAAACATCTAAAAAACAAAGCAACAGAGCCTAGGCCACTTCCACTTATGGTCCTATAGCTTAGAGAAATTAAAATCAAAAAGACACAGCCACCCCAATGTTTGGGACGCCTCTGTTTACAAGAACCTCGTTTACCGTACAAGTTCAATATCACAGAAAGTGAAAAATGGATAAAGAACTTGTGGTACTTACGTACAATGCAGTATCACTCAGCAGTGAAATCTATGTCATCAGGCCCGTAGCAGCACAATGAGTGGATTCAGGTACGATGATTCTAACTGAAATAAGTCACACAGAAAAAGAAACATCATAAGATATCAGTAATACACGGAATGTAAACTTGGCTACACAGGAACTGAATTACAGAACAGAACAGGGTCTCAAATTTAGAAAACCAACTTATGCTTGTTTAAGGGTAAAGGTGAGTTGGGGTGCTGCATAAAACCAGAGATTGAAATGAGCACAGATAAAGTTCCTTAAGCCAAATATGGAATAGACAAGAGCTACTCCTTGCTCAACGAAATGGACTCAACACCGCATATTAAACGCCTAAGAATGTACCTGACTCTTAAGTATCTTAAAACCTATGGATTGCTATGTCTCCGAAAGAGAATCAAGCATGTGTACAGGGACATAAACGCAGCAGTGATAGGATTGGAGAGGTTCGGTGAGCAAATGAAGACCCTTTGAAGTCATATTGCATGGTACCCATTCCACGGGTTTCAACTACCCAGGTTTAAGGTATTCTTCCTTCAGCTAAAACATGCATGTGGAACCTAGAGTATGATCAACCATGTGATCGGGAGACGTGTTCAAATATGTCTCAGTTTTCGTACCCTGGTACTCGGGTGCAACATTCCAGACGCTTTACTAACACTCTCCCGACTTGGAGAGTCAGTCCCTTTAACCTCCTGTTTGGCCCAGTTTGCAATTTCTGCGGAAGATGAACAGGAATAGCGAGAACCAATGAGAGACTAGCTGGAGGTGTCTGGACGGGCAAATTTAACTCTCATTTCCCACCAGGAAGAGGAAATAACCAAAGGCTCAGCGTGCCGTGCCGGAACCAGATTAGGGCCTGAAGCCATCCTGCGGTGTTGCGGCCAGCTCACAAGAAAGCGAGTTGAAGAAAGGAGCTCAGGGGCACTGTAATTCACAAACCTGCAGAGTTATAAATGACAGCTATCGTCCAAAAATATACTGAAGTAAGGCTGCCAAGAGGACTTGAAAGCGGGGCAGAATTGCAGGAAACCGATTTCAGGAGGTAGACTGGAATTGCATTGAAAGCATAGGAAAAGAGGCAGAACGTCCACAATGATGCACTTGGCCAAAAAGGGCGTATGCGTTTTTTCCTGAATATATTCAGGAAAAAACGCATACGCCCTTTTTGGCCAACCAAGCAAGCTTGCAAAGGAAATCTGCACTACAATGAAGTCTCACTTCCCCCCGGTCAAAAGGGCCATCTGAAAAAAGTGTAAAATCCAGAAAGGCAGGACAGGCCATGGAGAACTGGGAGCCTTGTTATGCTGATGGGCGGGATGTAAACTGCCAACAGACACTCGGGAGAAGTGTATGGTGTTTCCTGAAACATCTAAAAAACAAAGCAACAGAGCCTAGGCCACTTCCACTTATGGTCCTATAGCTTAGGGAAATTAAAATCAAAAAGACACAGCCACCCCAATGTTTGGGACGCCTCTGTTTACAAGAACCTCGTTTACCGTACAAGTTCAATATCACAGAAAGTGAAAAATGGATAAAGAACTTGTGGTACTTACGTACAATGCAGTATCACTCAGCAGTGAAATCTATGTCATCAGGCCCGTAGCAGCACAATGAGTGGATTCAGGTACGATGATTCTAACTGAAATAAGTCACACAGAAAAAGAAACATCATAAGATATCAGTAATACACGGAATGTAAACTTGGCTACACAGGAACTGAATTACAGAACAGAACAGGGTCTCAAATTTAGAAAACCAACTTATGCTTGTTTAAGGGTAAAGGTGAGTTGGGGTGCTGCATAAAACCAGAGATTGAAATGAGCACAGATAAAGTTCCTTAAGCCAAATATGGAATAGACAAGAGCTACTCCTTGCTCAACGAAATGGACTCAACACCGCATATTAAACGCCTAAGAATGTACCTGACTCTTAAGTATCTTAAAACGTATGGATTGCTATGTCTCCGAAAGAGAATCAAGCATGTGTACAGGGACATAAACGCAGCAGTGATAGGATTGGAGAGGTTCGGTGAGCAAATGAAGACCCTTTGAAGTCATATTGCATGGTACCCATGCCACGGGTTTCAACTACCCAGGTTTAAGGTATTCTTCCTTCAGCTAAAACATGCATGTGGAACCTAGAGTATGATCAACCATGTGATCGGGAGACGTGTTCAAATATGTCTCAGTTTTCGTACCCTGGTACTCGGGTGCAACATTCCAGACGCTTTACTAACACTCTCCCGACTTGGAGAGTCAGTCCCTTTAACCTCCTGTTTGGCCCAGTTTGCAATTTCTGCGGAAGATGAACAGGAATAGCGAGAACCAATGAGAGACTAGCTGGAGGTGTCTGGACGGGCAAATTTAACTCTCATTTCCCACCAGGAAGAGGAAATAACCAAAGGCTCAGCGTGCCGTGCCGGAACCAGATTAGGGCCTGAAGCCATCCTGCGGTGTTGCGGCCAGCTCACAAGAAAACGAGTTGAAGAAAGGAGCTCAGGGGCACTGTAATTCACAAACCTGCAGAGTTATAAATGACAGCTATCGTCCAAAAATATACTGAAGTAAGGCTGCCAAGAGGACTTGAAAGCGGGGCAGAATTGCAGGAAACCGATTTCAGGAGGTAGACTGGAATTGCATTGAAAGCATAGGAAAAGAGGCAGAACGTCCACAATGATGCACTTGGCCAAAAAGGGCGTATGCGTTTTTTCCTGAATATATTCAGGAAAAAACGCATACGCCCTTTTTGGCCAACCAAGCAAGCTTGCAAAGGAAATCTGCACTACAATGAAGTCTCACTTCCCCCCGGTCAAAAGGGCCATCTGAAAAAAGTGTAAAATCCAGAAAGGCAGGACAGGCCATGGAGAACTGGGAGCCTTGTTATGCTGATGGGCGGGATGTAAACTGCCAACAGACACTCGGGAGAAGTGTATGGTGTTTCCTGAAACATCTAAAAAACAAAGCAACAGAGCCTAGGGCACTTCCACTTATGGTCCTATAGCTTAGGGAAATTAAAATCAAAAAGACACAGCCACCCCAATGTTTGGGACGCCTCTGTTTACAAGAACCTCGTTTACCGTACAAGTTCAATATCACAGAAAGTGAAAAATGGATAAAGAACTTGTGGTACTTACGTACAATGCAGTATCACTCAGCAGTGAAATCTATGTCATCAGGCCCGTAGCAGCACAATGAGTGGATTCAGGTACGATGATTCTAACTGAAATAAGTCACACAGAAAAAGAAACATCATAAGATATCAGTAATACACGGAATGTAAACTTGGCTACACAGGAACTGAATTACAGAACAGAACAGGGTCTCAAATTTAGAAAACCAACTTATGCTTGTTTAAGGGTAAAGGTGAGTTGGGGTGCTGCATAAAACCAGAGATTGAAATGAGCACAGATAAAGTTCCTTAAGCCAAATATGGAATAGACAAGAGCTACTCCTTGCTCAACGAAATGGACTCAACACCGCATATTAAACGCCTAAGAATGTACCTGACTCTTAAGTATCTTAAAACCTATGGATTGCTATGTCTCCGAAAGAGAATCAAGCATGTGTACAGGGACATAAACGCAGCAGTGATAGGATTGGAGAGGTTCGGTGAGCAAATGAAGACCCTTTGAAGTCATATTGCATGGTACCCATGCCACGGGTTTCAACTACCCAGGTTTAAGGTATTCTTCCTTCAGCTAAAACATGCATGTGGAACCTAGAGTATGATCAACCATGTGATCGGGAGACGTGTTCAAATATGTCTCAGTTTTCGTACCCTGGTACTCGGGTGCAACATTCCAGACGCTTTACTAACACTCTCCCGACTTGGAGAGTCAGTCCCTTTAACCTCCTGTTTGGCCCAGTTTGCAATTTCTGCGGAAGATGAACAGGAATAGTGAGAACCAATGAGAGACTAGCTGGAGGTGTCTGGACGGGCAAATTTAACTCTCATTTCCCACCAGGAAGAGGAAATAACCAAAGGCTCAGCGTGCCGTGCCGGAACCAGATTAGGGCCTGAAGCCATCCTGCGGTGTTGCGGCCAGCTCACAAGAAAACGAGTTGAAGAAAGGAGCTCAGGGGCACTGTAATTCACAAACCTGCAGAGTTATAAATGACAACTATCGTCCAAAAATATACTGAAGTAAGGCTGCCAAGAGGACTTGAAAGCGGGGCAGAATTGCAGGAAACCGATTTCAGGAGGTAGACTGGAATTGCATTGAAAGCATAGGAAAAGAGGCAGAACGTCCACAATGATGCACTTGGCCAAAAAGGGCGTATGCGTTTTTTCCTGAATATATTCAGGAAAAAACGCATACGTCCTTTTTGGCCAACCAAGCAAGCTTGCAAAGGAAATCTGCACTACAATGAAGTCTCACTTCCCCCCGGTCAAAAGGGCCATCTGAAAAAAGTGTAAAATCCAGAAAGGCAGGACAGGCCATGGAGAACTGGGAGCCTTGTTATGCTGATGGGCGGGATGTAAAGTGCCAACAGACACTCGGGAGAAGTGTATGGTGTTTCCTGAAACATCTAAAAAACAAAGCAACAGAGCCTAGGGCACTTCCACTTATGGTCCTATAGCTTAGGGAAATTAAAATCAAAAAGACACAGCCACCCCAATGTTTGGGACGCCTCTGTTTACAAGAACCTCGTTTACCGTACAAGTTCAATATCACAGAAAGTGAAAAATGGATAAAGAACTTGTGGTACTTACGTACAATGCAGTATCACTCAGCAGTGAAATCTATGTCATCAGGCCCGTAGCAGCACAATGAGTGGATTCAGGTACGATGATTCTAACTGAAATAAGTCACACAGAAAAAGAAACATCATAAGATATCAGTAATACACGGAATGTAAACTTGGCTACACAGGAACTGAATTACAGAACAGAACAGGGTCTCAAATTTAGAAAACCAACTTATGCTTGTTTAAGGGTAAAGGTGAGTTGGGGTGCTGCATAAAACAAGAGATTGAAATGAGCACAGATAAAGTTCCTTAAGCCAAATATGGAATAGACAAGAGCTACTCCTTGCTCAACGAAATGGACTCAACACCGCATATTAAACGCCTAAGAATGTACCTGACTCTTAAGTATCTTAAAACCTATGGATTGCTATGTCTCCAAAAGAGAATCAAGCATGTGTACAGGGACATAAACGCAGCAGTGATAGGATTGGAGAGGTTCGGTGAGCAAATGAAGACCCTTTGAAGTCATATTGCATGGTACCCATTCCACGGGTTTCAACTACCCAGGTTTAAGGTATTCTTCCTTCAGCTAAAACATGCATGTGGAACCTAGAGTATGATCAACCATGTGATCGGGAGACGTGTTCAAATATGTCTCAGTTTTAGTACCCTGGTACTCGGGTGCAACATTCCAGACGCTTTACTAACACTCTCCCCACTTGGAGAGTCAGCGCCTTTAACCTCCTGTTTGGCCCAGTTTGCAATTTCTGCGGAAGATGAACAGGAATAGCGAGAACCAATGAGAGACTAGCTGGAGGTGTCTGGACGGGCAAATTTAACTCTCATTTCCCACCAGGAAGAGGAAATAACCAAAGGCTCAGCGTGCCGTGCCGGAACCAGATTAGGGCCTGAAGCCATCCTGCGGTGTTGCGGCCAGCTCACAAGAAAACGAGTTGAAGAAAGGAGTTCAGGGGCACTGTAATTCACAAACCTGCAGAGTTATAAATGACAGCTATCGTCCAAAAATATACTGAAGTAAGGCTGCCAAGAGGACTTGAAAGCGGGGCAGAATTGCAGGAAACCGATTTCAGGAGGTAGACTGGAATTGCATTGAAAGCATAGGAAAAGAGGCAGAACGTCCACAATGATGCACTTGGCCAAAAAGGGCGTATGCGTTTTTTCCTGAATATATTCAGGAAAAAACGCATACGCCCTTTTTGGCCAACCAAGCAAGCTTGCAAAGGAAATCTGCACTACAATGAAGTCTCACTTCCCCCCGGTCAAAAGGGCCATCTGAAAAAAGTGTAAAATCCAGAAAGGCAGGACAGGCCATGGAGAACTGGGAGCCTTGTTATGCTGATGGGCGGGATGTAAACTGCCAACAGACACTCGGGAGAAGTGTATGGTGTTTCCTGAAACATCTAAAAAACAAAGCAACAGAGCCTAGGGCACTTCCACTTATGGTCCTATAGCTTAGGGAAATTAAAATCAAAAAGACACAGCCACCCCAATGTTTGGGACGCCTCTGTTTACAAGAACCTCGTTTACCGTACAAGTTCAATATCACAGAAAGTGAAAAATGGATAAAGAACTTGTGGTACTTACGTACAATGCAGTATCACTCAGCAGTGAAATCTATGTCATCAGGCCCGTAGCAGCACAATGAGTGGATTCAGGTACGATGATTCTAACTGAAATAAGTCACACAGAAAAAGAAACATCATAAGATATCAGTAATACACGGAATGTAAACTTGGCTACACAGGAACTGAATTACAGAACAGAACAGGGTCTCAAATTTAGAAAACCAACTTATGCTTGTTTAAGGGTAAAGGTGAGTTGGGGTGCTGCATAAAACCAGAGATTGAAATGAGCACAGATAAAGTTCCTTAAGCCAAATATGGAATAGACAAGAGCTACTCCTTGCTCAACGAAATGGACTCAACACCGCATATTAAACGCCTAAGAATGTACCTGACTCTTAAGTATCTTAAAACCTATGGATTGCTATGTCTCCGAAAGAGAATCAAGCATGTGTACAGGGACATAAACGCAGCAGTGATAGGATTGGAGAGGTTCGGTGAGCAAATGAAGACCCTTTGAAGTCATATTGCATGGTACCCATGCCACGGGTTTCAACTACCCAGGTTTAAGGTATTCTTCCTTCAGCTAAAACATGCATGTGGAACCTAGAGTATGATCAACCATGTGATCGGGAGACGTGTTCAAATATGTCTCAGTTTTCGTACCCTGGTACTCGGGTGCAACATTCCAGACGCTTTACTAACACTCTCCCGACTTGGAGAGTCAGTCCCTTTAACCTCCTGTTTGGCCCAGTTTGCAATTTCTGCGGAAGATGAACAGGAATAGCGAGAACCAATGAGAGACTAGCTGGAGGTGTCTGGACGGGCAAATTTAACTCTCATTTCCCACCAGGAAGAGGAAATAACCAAAGGCTCAGCGTGCCGTGCCGGAACCAGATTAGGGCCTGAAGCCATCCTGCGGTGTTGCGGCCAGCTCACAAGAAAACGAGTTGAAGAAAGGAGCTCAGGGGCACTGTAATTCACAAACCTGCAGAGTTATAAATGACAACTATCGTCCAAAAATATACTGAAGTAAGGCTGCCAAGAGGACTTGAAAGCGGGGCAGAATTGCAGGAAACCGATTTCAGGAGGTAGACTGGAATTGCATTGAAAGCATAGGAAAAGAGGCAGAACGTCCACAATGATGCACTTGGCCAAAAAGGGCGTATGCGTTTTTTCCTGAATATATTCAGGAAAAAACGCATACGTCCTTTTTGGCCAACCAAGCAAGCTTGCAAAGGAAATCTGCACTACAATGAAGTCTCACTTCCCCCCGGTCAAAAGGGCCATCTGAAAAAAGTGTAAAATCCAGAAAGGCAGGACAGGCCATGGAGAACTGGGAGCCTTGTTATGCTGATGGGCGGGATGTAAATTGCCAACAGACACTCGGGAGAAGTGTATGGTGTTTCCTGAAACATCTAAAAAACAAAGCAACAGAGCCTAGGGCACTTCCACTTATGGTCCTATAGCTTAGGGAAATTAAAATCAAAAAGACACAGCCACCCCAATGTTTGGGACGCCTCTGTTTACAAGAACCTCGTTTACCGTACAAGTTCAATATCACAGAAAGTGAAAAATGGATAAAGAACTTGTGGTACTTACGTACAATGCAGTATCACTCAGCAGTGAAATCTATGTCATCAGGCCCGTAGCAGCACAATGAGTGGATTCAGGTACGATGATTCTAACTGAAATAAGTCACACAGAAAAAGAAACATCATAAGATATCAGTAATACACGGAATGTAAACTTGGCTACACAGGAACTGAATTACAGAACAGAACAGGGTCTCAAATTTAGAAAACCAACTTATGCTTGTTTAAGGGTAAAGGTGAGTTGGGGTGCTGCATAAAACAAGAGATTGAAATGAGCACAGATAAAGTTCCTTAAGCCAAATATGGAATAGACAAGAGCTACTCCTTGTTCAACGAAATGGACTCAACACCGCATATTAAACGCCTAAGAATGTACCTGACTCTTAAGTATCTTAAAACCTATGGATTGCTATGTCTCCAAAAGAGAATCAAGCATGTGTACAGGGACATAAACGCAGCAGTGATAGGATTGGAGAGGTTCGGTGAGCAAATGAAGACCCTTTGAAGTCATATTGCATGGTACCCATTCCACGGGTTTCAACTACCCAGGTTTAAGGTATTCTTCCTTCAGCTAAAACATGCATGTGGAACCTAGAGTATGATCAACCATGTGATCGGGAGACGTGTTCAAATATGTCTCAGTTTTAGTACCCTGGTACTCGGGTGCAACATTCCAGACGCTTTACTAACACTCTCCCCACTTGGAGAGTCAGCGCCTTTAACCTCCTGTTTGGCCCAGTTTGCAATTTCTGCGGAAGATGAACAGGAATAGCGAGAACCAATGAGAGACTAGCTGGAGGTGTCTGGACGGGCAAATTTAACTCTCATTTCCCACCAGGAAGAGGAAATAACCAAAGGCTCAGCGTGCCGTGCCGGAACCAGATTAGGGCCTGAAGCCATCCTGCGGTGTTGCGGCCAGCTCACAAGAAAGCGAGTTGAAGAAAGGAGCTCAGGGGCACTGTAATTCACAAACCTGCAGAGTTATAAATGACAGCTATCGTCCAAAAATATACTGAAGTAAGGCTGCCAAGAGGACTTGAAAGCGGGGCAGAATTGCAGGAAACCGATTTCAGGAGGTAGACTGGAATTGCATTGAAAGCATAGGAAAAGAGGCAGAACGTCCACAATGATGCACTTGGCCAAAAAGGGCGTATGCGTTTTTTCCTGAATATATTCAGGAAAAAACGCATACGCCCTTTTTGGCCAACCAAGCAAGCTTGCAAAGGAAATCTGCACTACAATGAAGTCTCACTTCCCCCCGGTCAAAAGGGCCATCTGAAAAAAGTGTAAAATCCAGAAAGGCAGGACAGGCCATGGAGAACTGGGAGCCTTGTTATGCTGATGGGCGGGATGTAAATTGCCAACAGACACTCGGGAGAAGTGTATGGTGTTTCCTGAAACATCTAAAAAACAAAGCAACAGAGCCTAGGGCACTTCCACTTATGGTCCTATAGCTTAGGGAAATTAAAATCAAAAAGACACAGCCACCCCAATGTTTGGGACGCCTCTGTTTACAAGAACCTCGTTTACCGTACAAGTTCAATATCACAGAAAGTGAAAAATGGATAAAGAACTTGTGGTACTTACATACAATGCAGTATCACTCAGCAGTGAAATCTATGTCATCAGGCCCGTAGCAGCACAATGAGTGGATTCAGGTACGATGATTCTAACTGAAATAAGTCACACAGAAAAAGAAACATCATAAGATATCAGTAATACACGGAATGTAAACTTGGCTACACAGGAACTGAATTACAGAACAGAACAGGGTCTCAAATTTAGAAAACCAACTTATGCTTGTTTAAGGGTAAAGGTGAGTTGGGGTGCTGCATAAAACCAGAGATTGAAATGAGCACAGATAAAGTTCCTTAAGCCAAATATGGAATAGACAAGAGCTACTCCTTGCTCAACGAAATGGACTCAACACCGCATATTAAACGCCTAAGAATGTACCTGACTCTTAAGTATCTTAAAACCTATGGATTGCTATGTCTCCGAAAGAGAATCAAGCATGTGTACAGGGACATAAACGCAGCAGTGATAGGATTGGAGAGGTTCGGTGAGCAAATGAAGACCCTTTGAAGTCATATTGCATGGTACCCATGCCACGGGTTTCAACTACCCAGGTTTAAGGTATTCTTCCTTCAGCTAAAACATGCATGTGGAACCTAGAGTATGATCAACCATGTGATCGGGAGACGTGTTCAAATATGTCTCAGTTTTCGTACCCTGGTACTCGGGTGCAACATTCCAGACGCTTTACTAACACTCTCCCGACTTGGAGAGTCAGTCCCTTTAACCTCCTGTTTGGCCCAGTTTGCAATTTCTGCGGAAGATGAACAGGAATAGCGAGAACCAATGAGAGACTAGCTGGAGGTGTCTGGACGGGCAAATTTAACTCTCATTTCCCACCAGGAAGAGGAAATAACCAAAGGCTCAGCGTGCCGTGCCGGAACCAGATTAGGGCCTGAAGCCATCCTGCGGTGTTGCGGCCAGCTCACAAGAAAGCGAGTTGAAGAAAGGAGCTCAGGGGCACTGTAATTCACAAACCTGCAGAGTTATAAATGACAGCTATCGTCCAAAAATATACTGAAGTAAGGCTGCCAAGAGGACTTGAAAGCGGGGCAGAATTGCAGGAAACCGATTTCAGGAGGTAGACTGGAATTGCATTGAAAGCATAGGAAAAGAGGCAGAACGTCCACAATGATGCACTTGGCCAAAAAGGGCGTATGCGTTTTTTCCTGAATATATTCAGGAAAAAACGCATACGCCCTTTTTGGCCAACCAAGCAAGCTTGCAAAGGAAATCTGCACTACAATGAAGTCTCACTTCCCCCCGGTCAAAAGGGCCATCTGAAAAAAGTGTAAAATCCAGAAAGGCAGGACAGGCCATGGAGAACTGGGAGCCTTGTTATGCTGATGGGCGGGATGTAAATTGCCAACAGACACTCGGGAGAAGTGTATGGTGTTTCCTGAAACATCTAAAAAACAAAGCAACAGAGCCTAGGGCACTTCCACTTATGGTCCTATAGCTTAGGGAAATTAAAATCAAAAAGACACAGCCACCCCAATGTTTGGGACGCCTCTGTTTACAAGAACCTCGTTTACCGTACAAGTTCAATATCACAGAAAGTGAAAAATGGATAAAGAACTTGTGGTACTTACGTACAATGCAGTATCACTCAGCAGTGAAATCTATGTCATCAGGCCCGTAGCAGCACAATGAGTGGATTCAGGTACGATGATTCTAACTGAAATAAGTCACACAGAAAAAGAAACATCATAAGATATCAGTAATACACGGAATGTAAACTTGGCTACACAGGAACTGAATTACAGAACAGAACAGGGTCTCAAATTTAGAAAACCAACTTATGCTTGTTTAAGGGTAAAGGTGAGTTGGGGTGCTGCATAAAACCAGAGATTGAAATGAGCACAGATAAAGTTCCTTAAGCCAAATATGGAATAGACAAGAGCTACTCCTTGCTCAACGAAATGGACTCAACACCGCATATTAAACGCCTAAGAATGTACCTGACTCTTAAGTATCTTAAAACCTATGGATTGCTATGTCTCCGAAAGAGAATCAAGCATGTGTACAGGGACATAAACGCAGCAGTGATAGGATTGGAGAGGTTCGGTGAGCAAATGAAGACCCTTTGAAGTCATATTGCATGGTACCCATTCCACGGGTTTCAACTACCCAGGTTTAAGGTATTCTTCCTTCAGCTAAAACATGCATGTGGAACCTAGAGTATGATCAACCATGTGATCGGGAGACGTGTTCAAATATGTCTCAGTTTTCGTACCCTGGTACTCGGGTGCAACATTCCAGACGCTTTACTAACACTCTCCCGACTTGGAGAGTCAGTCCCTTTAACCTCCTGTTTGGCCCAGTTTGCAATTTCTGCGGAAGATGAACAGGAATAGCGAGAACCAATGAGAGACTAGCTGGAGGTGTCTGGACGGGCAAATTTAACTCTCATTTCCCACCAGGAAGAGGAAATAACCAAAGGCTCAGCGTGCCGTGCCGGAACCAGATTAGGGCCTGAAGCCATCCTGCGGTGTTGCGGCCAGCTCACAAGAAAGCGAGTTGAAGAAAGGAGCTCAGGGGCACTGTAATTCACAAACCTGCAGAGTTATAAATGACAGCTATCGTCCAAAAATATACTGAAGTAAGGCTGCCAAGAGGACTTGAAAGCGGGGCAGAATTGCAGGAAACCGATTTCAGGAGGTAGACTGGAATTGCATTGAAAGCATAGGAAAAGAGGCAGAACGTCCACAATGATGCACTTGGCCAAAAAGGGCGTATGCGTTTTTTCCTGAATATATTCAGGAAAAAACGCATACGCCCTTTTTGGCCAACCAAGCAAGCTTGCAAAGGAAATCTGCACTACAATGAAGTCTCACTTCCCCCCGGTCAAAAGGGCCATCTGAAAAAAGTGTAAAATCCAGAAAGGCAGGACAGGCCATGGAGAACTGGGAGCCTTGTTATGCTGATGGGCGGGATGTAAACTGCCAACAGACACTCGGGAGAAGTGTATGGTGTTTCCTGAAACATCTAAAAAACAAAGCAACAGAGCCTAGGGCACTTCCACTTATGGTCCTATAGCTTAGGGAAATTAAAATCAAAAAGACACAGCCACCCCAATGTTTGGGACGCCTCTGTTTACAAGAACCTCGTTTACCGTACAAGTTCAATATCACAGAAAGTGAAAAATGGATAAAGAACTTGTGGTACTTACGTACAATGCAGTATCACTCAGCAGTGAAATCTATGTCATCAGGCCCGTAGCAGCACAATGAGTGGATTCAGGTACGATGATTCTAACTGAAATAAGTCACACAGAAAAAGAAACATCATAAGATATCAGTAATACACGGAATGTAAACTTGGCTACACAGGAACTGAATTACAGAACAGAACAGGGTCTCAAATTTAGAAAACCAACTTATGCTTGTTTAAGGGTAAAGGTGAGTTGGGGTGCTGCATAAAACCAGAGATTGAAATGAGCACAGATAAAGTTCCTTAAGCCAAATATGGAATAGACAAGAGCTACTCCTTGCTCAACGAAATGGACTCAACACCGCATATTAAACGCCTAAGAATGTACCTGACTCTTAAGTATCTTAAAACGTATGGATTGCTATGTCTCCGCAAGAGAATCAAGCATGTGTACAGGGACATAAACGCAGCAGTGATAGGATTGGAGAGGTTCGGTGAGCAAATGAAGACCCTTTGAAGTCATATTGCATGGTACCCATGCCACGGGTTTCAACTACCCAGGTTTAAGGTATTCTTCCTTCAGCTAAAACATGCATGTGGAACCTAGAGTATGATCAACCATGTGATCGGGAGACGTGTTCAAATATGTCTCAGTTTTCGTACCCTGGTACTCGGGTGCAACATTCCAGACGCTTTACTAACACTCTCCCGACTTGGAGAGTCAGTCCCTTTAACCTCCTGTTTGGCCCAGTTTGCAATTTCTGCGGAAGATGAACAGGAATAGCGAGAACCAATGAGAGACTAGCTGGAGGTGTCTGGACGGGCAAATTTAACTCTCATTTCCCACCAGGAAGAGGAAATAACCAAAGGCTCAGCGTGCCGTGCCGGAACCAGATTAGGGCCTGAAGCCATCCTGCGGTGTTGCGGCCAGCTCACAAGAAAGCGAGTTGAAGAAAGGAGCTCAGGGGCACTGTAATTCACAAACCTGCAGAGTTATAAATGACAGCTATCGTCCAAAAATATACTGAAGTAAGGCTGCCAAGAGGACTTGAAAGCGGGGCAGAATTGCAGGAAACCGATTTCAGGAGGTAGACTGGAATTGCATTGAAAGCATAGGAAAAGAGGCAGAACGTCCACAATGATGCACTTGGCCAAAAAGGGCGTATGCGTTTTTTCCTGAATATATTCAGGAAAAAACGCATACGCCCTTTTTGGCCAACCAAGCAAGCTTGCAAAGGAAATCTGCACTACAATGAAGTCTCACTTCCCCCCGGTCAAAAGGGCCATCTGAAAAAAGTGTAAAATCCAGAAAGGCAGGACAGGCCATGGAGAACTGGGAGCCTTGTTATGCTGATGGGCGGGATGTAAACTGCCAACAGACACTCGGGAGAAGTGTATGGTGTTTCCTGAAACATCTAAAAAACAAAGCAACAGAGCCTAGGGCACTTCCACTTATGGTCCTATAGCTTAGGGAAATTAAAATCAAAAAGACACAGCCACCCCAATGTTTGGGACGCCTCTGTTTACAAGAACCTCGTTTACCGTACAAGTTCAATATCACAGAAAGTGAAAAATGGATAAAGAACTTGTGGTACTTACGTACAATGCAGTATCACTCAGCAGTGAAATCTATGTCATCAGGCCCGTAGCAGCACAATGAGTGGATTCAGGTACGATGATTCTAACTGAAATAAGTCACACAGAAAAAGAAACATCATAAGATATCAGTAATACACGGAATGTAAACTTGGCTACACAGGAACTGAATTACAGAACAGAACAGGGTCTCAAATTTAGAAAACCAACTTATGCTTGTTTAAGGGTAAAGGTGAGTTGGGGTGCTGCATAAAACCAGAGATTGAAATGAGCACAGATAAAGTTCCTTAAGCCAAATATGGAATAGACAAGAGCTACTCCTTGCTCAACGAAATGGACTCAACACCGCATATTAAACGCCTAAGAATGTACCTGACTCTTAAGTATCTTAAAACGTATGGATTGCTATGTCTCCGCAAGAGAATCAAGCATGTGTACAGGGACATAAACGCAGCAGTGATAGGATTGGAGAGGTTCGGTGAGCAAATGAAGACCCTTTGAAGTCATATTGCATGGTACCCATGCCACGGGTTTCAACTACCCAGGTTTAAGGTATTCTTCCTTCAGCTAAAACATGCATGTGGAACCTAGAGTATGATCAACCATGTGATCGGGAGACGTGTTCAAATATGTCTCAGTTTTCGTACCCTGGTACTCGGGTGCAACATTCCAGACGCTTTACTAACACTCTCCCGACTTGGAGAGTCAGTCCCTTTAACCTCCTGTTTGGCCCAGTTTGCAATTTCTGCGGAAGATGAACAGGAATAGCGAGAACCAATGAGAGACTAGCTGGAGGTGTCTGGACGGGCAAATTTAACTCTCATTTCCCACCAGGAAGAGGAAATAACCAAAGGCTCAGCGTGCCGTGCCGGAACCAGATTAGGGCCTGAAGCCATCCTGCGGTGTTGCGGCCAGCTCACAAGAAAGCGAGTTGAAGAAAGGAGCTCAGGGGCACTGTAATTCACAAACCTGCAGAGTTATAAATGACAGCTATCGTCCAAAAATATACTGAAGTAAGGCTGCCAAGAGGACTTGAAAGCGGGGCAGAATTGCAGGAAACCGATTTCAGGAGGTAGACTGGAATTGCATTGAAAGCATAGGAAAAGAGGCAGAACGTCCACAATGATGCACTTGGCCAAAAAGGGCGTATGCGTTTTTTCCTGAATATATTCAGGAAAAAACGCATACGCCCTTTTTAGCCAACCAAGCAAGCTTGCAAAGGAAATCTGCACTACAATGAAGTCTCACTTCCCCCCGGTCAAAAGGGCCATCTGAAAAAAGTGTAAAATCCAGAAAGGCAGGACAGGCCATGGAGAACTGGGAGCCTTGTTATGCTGATGGGCGGGATGTAAACTGCCAACAGACACTCGGGAGAAGTGTATGGTGTTTCCTGAAACATCTAAAAAACAAAGCAACAGAGCCTAGGGCACTTCCACTTATGGTCCTATAGCTTAGGGAAATTAAAATCAAAAAGACACAGCCACCCCAATGTTTGGGACGCCTCTGTTTACAAGAACCTCGTTTACCGTACAAGTTCAATATCACAGAAAGTGAAAAATGGATAAAGAACTTGTGGTACTTACGTACAATGCAGTATCACTCAGCAGTGAAATCTATGTCATCAGGCCCGTAGCAGCACAATGAGTGGATTCAGGTACGATGATTCTAACTGAAATAAGTCACACAGAAAAAGAAACATCATAAGATATCAGTAATACACGGAATGTAAACTTGGCTACACAGGAAATGAATTACAGAACAGAACAGGGTCTCAAATTTAGAAAACCAACTTATGCTTGTTTAAGGGTAAAGGTGAGTTGGGGTGCTGCATAAAACCAGAGATTGAAATGAGCACAGATAAAGTTCCTTAAGCCAAATATGGAATAGACAAGAGCTACTCCTTGCTCAACGAAATGGACTCAACACCGCATATTAAACGCCTAAGAATGTACCTGACTCTTAAGTATCTTAAAACCTATGGATTGCTATGTCTCCGAAAGAGAATCAAGCATGTGTACAGGGACATAAACGCAGCAGTGATAGGATTGGAGAGGTTCGGTGAGCAAATGAAGCCCCTTTGAAGTCATATTGCATGGTACCCATGCCACGGGTTTCAACTACCCAGGTTTAAGGTATTCTTCCTTCAGCTAAAACATGCATGTGGAACCTAGAGTATGATCAACCATGTGATCGGGAGACGTGTTCAAATATGTCTCAGTTTTCGTACCCTGGTACTCGGGTGCAACATTCCAGACGCTTTACTAACACTCTCCCGACTTGGAGAGTCAGTCCCTTTAACCTCCTGTTTGGCCCAGTTTGCAATTTCTGCGGAAGATGAACAGGAATAGCGAGAACCAATGAGAGACTAGCTGGAGGTGTCTGGACGGGCAAATTTAACTCTCATTTCCCACCAGGAAGAGGAAATAACCAAAGGCTCAGCGTGCCGTGCCGGAACCAGATTAGGGCCTGAAGCCATCCTGCGGTGTTGCGGCCAGCTCACAAGAAAGCGAGTTGAAGAAAGGAGCTCAGGGGCACTGTAATTCACAAACCTGCAGAGTTATAAATGACAGCTATCGTCCAAAAATATACTGAAGTAAGGCTGCCAAGAGGACTTGAAAGCGGGGCAGAATTGCAGGAAACCGATTTCAGGAGGTAGACTGGAATTGCATTGAAAGCATAGGAAAAGAGGCAGAACGTCCACAATGATGCACTTGGCCAAAAAGGGCGTATGCGTTTTTTCCTGAATATATTCAGGAAAAAACGCATACGCCCTTTTTGGCCAACCAAGCAAGCTTGCAAAGGAAATCTGCACTACAATGAAGTCTCACTTCCCCCCGGTCAAAAGGGTCATCTGAAAAAAGTGTAAAATCCAGAAAGGCAGGACAGGCCATGGAGAACTGGGAGCCTTGTTATGCTGATGGGCGGGATGTAAACTGCCAACAGACACTCGGGAGAAGTGTATGGTGTTTCCTGAAACATCTAAAAAACAAAGCAACAGAGCCTAGGCCACTTCCACTTATGGTCCTATAGCTTAGGGAAATTAAAATCAAAAAGACACAGCCACCCCAATGTTTGGGACGCCTCTGTTTACAAGAACCTCGTTTACCGTACAAGTTCAATATCACAGAAAGTGAAAAATGGATAAAGAACTTGTGGTACTTACGTACAATGCAGTATCACTCAGCAGTGAAATCTATGTCATCAGGCCCGTAGCAGCACAATGAGTGGATTCAGGTACGATGATTCTAACTGAAATAAGTCACACAGAAAAAGAAACATCATAAGATATCAGTAATACACGGAATGTAAACTTGGCTACACAGGAACTGAATTACAGAACAGAACAGGGTCTCAAATTTAGAAAACCAACTTATGCTTGTTTAAGGGTAAAGGTGAGTTGGGGTGCTGCATAAAACCAGAGATTGAAATGAGCACAGATAAAGTTCCTTAAGCCAAATATGGAATAGACAAGAGCTACTCCTTGCTCAACGAAATGGACTCAACACCGCATATTAAACGCCTAAGAATGTACCTGACTCTTAAGTATCTTAAAACCTATGGATTGCTATGTCTCCGAAAGAGAATCAAGCATGTGTACAGGGACATAAACGCAGCAGTGATAGGATTGGAGAGGTTCGGTGAGCAAATGAAGACCCTTTGAAGTCATATTGCATGGTACCCATGCCACGGGTTTCAACTACCCAGGTTTAAGGTATTCTTCCTTCAGCTAAAACATGCATGTGGAACCTAGAGTATGATCAACCATGTGATCGGGAGACGTGTTCAAATATGTCTCAGTTTTCGTACCCTGGTACTCGGGTGCAACATTCCAGACGCTTTACTAACACTCTCCCGACTTGGAGAGTCAGTCCCTTTAACCTCCTGTTTGGCCCAGTTTGCAATTTCTGCGGAAGATGAACAGGAATAGCGAGAACCAATGAGAGACTAGCTGGAGGTGTCTGGACGGGCAAATTTAACTCTCATTTCCCACCAGGAAGAGGAAATAACCAAAGGCTCAGCGTGCCGTGCCGGAACCAGATTAGGGCCTGAAGCCATCCTGCGGTGTTGCGGCCAGCTCACAAGAAAACGAGTTGAAGAAAGGAGCTCAGGGGCACTGTAATTCACAAACCTGCAGAGTTATAAATGGCAACTATCGTCCAAAAATATACTGAAGTAAGGCTGCCAAGAGGACTTGAAAGCGGGGCAGAATTGCAGGAAACCGATTTCAGGAGGTAGACTGGAATTGCATTGAAAGCATAGGAAAAGAGGCAGAACGTCCACAATGATGCACTTGGCCAAAAAGGGCGTATGCGTTTTTTCCTGAATATATTCAGGAAAAAACGCATACGCCCTTTTTGGCCAACCAAGCAAGCTTGCAAAGGAAATCTGCACTACAATGAAGTCTCACTTCCCCCCGGTCAAAAGGGTCATCTGAAAAAAGTGTAAAATCCAGAAAGGCAGGACAGGCCATGGAGAACTGGGAGCCTTGTTATGCTGATGGGCGGGATGTAAACTGCCAACAGACACTCGGGAGAAGTGTATGGTGTTTCCTGAAACATCTAAAAAACAAAGCAACAGAGCCTAGGCCACTTCCACTTATGGTCCTATAGCTTAGGGAAATTAAAATCAAAAAGACACAGCCACCCCAATGTTTGGGACGCCTCTGTTTACAAGAACCTCGTTTACCGTACAAGTTCAATATCACAGAAAGTGAAAAATGGATAAAGAACTTGTGGTACTTACGTACAATGCAGTATCACTCAGCAGTGAAATCTATGTCATCAGGCCCGTAGCAGCACAATGAGTGGATTCAGGTACGATGATTCTAACTGAAATAAGTCACACAGAAAAAGAAACATCATAAGATATCACTAATACACGGAATGTAAACTTGGCTACACAGGAACTGAATTACAGAACAGAACAGGGTCTCAAATTTAGAAAACCAACTTCTGCTTGCTTAAGGGGAAAGGTGAGTTGGGGTGCTGCATAAAACCAGAGATTGAAATGAGCACAGATAAAGTTCCTTAAGCCAAATATGGAATAGACAAGAGCTACTCCTTGCTCAACGAAATGGACTCAACACCGCATATTAAACGCCTAAGAATGTACCTGACTCTTAAGTATCTTAAAACCTATGGATTGCTATGTCTCCGAAAGAGAATCAAGCATGTGTACAGGGACATAAACGCAGCAGTGATAGGATTGGAGAGGTTCGGTGAGCAAATGAAGACCCTTTGAAGTCATATTGCATGGTACCCATTCCACGGGTTTCAACTACCCAGGTTTAAGGTATTCTTCCTTCAGCTAAAACATGCATGTGGAACCTAGAGTATGATCAACCATGTGATCGGGAGACGTGTTCAAATATGTCTCAGTTTTCGTACCCTGGTACTCGGGTGCAACATTCCAGACGCTTTACTAACACTCTCCCGACTTGGAGAGTCAGTCCCTTTAAACTCCTGTTTGGCCCAGTTTGCAATTTCTGCGGAAGATGAACAGGAATAGCGAGAACCAATGAGAGACTAGCTGGAGGTGTCTGGACGGGCAAATTTAACTCTCATTTCCCACCAGGAAGAGGAAATAACCAAAGGCTCAGCGTGCCGTGCCGGAACCAGATTAGGGCCTGAAGCCATCCTGCGGTGTTGCGGCCAGCTCACAAGAAAACGAGTTGAAGAAAGGAGCTCAGGGGCACTGTAATTCACAAACCTGCAGAGTTATAAATGGCAGCTATCGTCCAAAAATATACTGAAGTAAGGCTGCCAAGAGGACTTGAAAGCGGGGCAGAATTGCAGGAAACCGATTTCAGGAGGTAGACTGGAATTGCATTGAAAGCATAGGAAAAGAGGCAGAACGTCCACAATGATGCACTTGGCCAAAAAGGGCGTATGCGTTTTTTCCTGAATATATTCAGGAAAAAACGCATACGCCCTTTTTGGCCAACCAAGCAAGCTTGCAAAGGAAATCTGCACTACAATGAAGTCTCACTTCCCCCCGGTCAAAAGGGTCATCTGAAAAAAGTGTAAAATCCAGAAAGGCAGGACAGGCCATGGAGAACTGGGAGCCTTGTTATGCTGATGGGCGGGATGTAAACTGCCAACAGACACTCGGGAGAAGTGTATGGTGTTTCCTGAAACATCTAAAAAACAAAGCAACAGAGCCTAGGCCACTTCCACTTATGGTCCTATAGCTTAGGGAAATTAAAATCAAAAAGACACAGCCACCCCAATGTTTGGGACGCCTCTGTTTACAAGAACCTCGTTTACCGTACAAGTTCAATATCACAGAAAGTGAAAAATGGATAAAGAACTTGTGGTACTTACGTACAATGCAGTATCACTCAGCAGTGAAATCTATGTCATCAGGCCCGTAGCAGCACAATGAGTGGATTCAGGTACGATGATTCTAACTGAAATAAGTCACACAGAAAAAGAAACATCATAAGATATCAGTAATACACGGAATGTAAACTTGGCTACACAGGAACTGAATTACAGAACAGAACAGGGTCTCAAATTTAGAAAACCAACTTATGCTTGTTTAAGGGTAAAGGTGAGTTGGGGTGCTGCATAAAACCAGAGATTGAAATGAGCACAGATAAAGTTCCTTAAGCCAAATATGGAATAGACAAGAGCTACTCCTTGCTCAACGAAATGGACTCAACACCGCATATTAAACGCCTAAGAATGTACCTGACTCTTAAGTATCTTAAAACCTATGGATTGCTATGTCTCCGAAAGAGAATCAAGCATGTGTACAGGGACATAAACGCAGCAGTGATAGGATTGGAGAGGTTCGGTGAGCAAATGAAGACCCTTTGAAGTCATATTGCATGGTACCCATGCCACGGGTTTCAACTACCCAGGTTTAAGGTATTCTTCCTTCAGCTAAAACATGCATGTGGAACCTAGAGTATGATCAACCATGTGATCGGGAGACGTGTTCAAATATGTCTCAGTTTTCGTACCCTGGTACTCGGGTGCAACATTCCAGACGCTTTACTAACACTCTCCCGACTTGGAGAGTCAGTCCCTTTAACCTCCTGTTTGGCCCAGTTTGCAATTTCTGCGGAAGATGAACAGGAATAGCGAGAACCAATGAGAGACTAGCTGGAGGTGTCTGGACGGGCAAATTTAACTCTCATTTCCCACCAGGAAGAGGAAATAACCAAAGGCTCAGCGTGCCGTGCCGGAACCAGATTAGGGCCTGAAGCCATCCTGCGGTGTTGCGGCCAGCTCACAAGAAAACGAGTTGAAGAAAGGAGCTCAGGGGCACTGTAATTCACAAACCTGCAGAGTTATAAATGGCAACTATCGTCCAAAAATATACTGAAGTAAGGCTGCCAAGAGGACTTGAAAGCGGGGCAGAATTGCAGGAAACCGATTTCAGGAGGTAGACTGGAATTGCATTGAAAGCATAGGAAAAGAGGCAGAACGTCCACAATGATGCACTTGGCCAAAAAGGGCGTATGCGTTTTTTCCTGAATATATTCAGGAAAAAACGCATACGCCCTTTTTGGCCAACCAAGCAAGCTTGCAAAGGAAATCTGCACTACAATGAAGTCTCACTTCCCCCCGGTCAAAAGGGTCATCTGAAAAAAGTGTAAAATCCAGAAAGGCAGGACAGGCCATGGAGAACTGGGAGCCTTGTTATGCTGATGGGCGGGATGTAAACTGCCAACAGACACTCGGGAGAAGTGTATGGTGTTTCCTGAAACATCTAAAAAACAAAGCAACAGAGCCTAGGCCACTTCCACTTATGGTCCTATAGCTTAGGGAAATTAAAATCAAAAAGACACAGCCACCCCAATGTTTGGGACGCCTCTGTTTACAAGAACCTCGTTTACCGTACAAGTTCAATATCACAGAAAGTGAAAAATGGATAAAGAACTTGTGGTACTTACGTACAATGCAGTATCACTCAGCAGTGAAATCTATGTCATCAGGCCCGTAGCAGCACAATGAGTGGATTCAGGTACGATGATTCTAACTGAAATAAGTCACACAGAAAAAGAAACATCATAAGATATCACTAATACACGGAATGTAAACTTGGCTACACAGGAACTGAATTACAGAACAGAACAGGGTCTCAAATTTAGAAAACCAACTTCTGCTTGCTTAAGGGGAAAGGTGAGTTGGGGTGCTGCATAAAACCAGAGATTGAAATGAGCACAGATAAAGTTCCTTAAGCCAAATATGGAATAGACAAGAGCTACTCCTTGCTCAACGAAATGGACTCAACACCGCATATTAAACGCCTAAGAATGTACCTGACTCTTAAGTATCTTAAAACCTATGGATTGCTATGTCTCCGAAAGAGAATCAAGCATGTGTACAGGGACATAAACGCAGCAGTGATAGGATTGGAGAGGTTCGGTGAGCAAATGAAGACCCTTTGAAGTCATATTGCATGGTACCCATTCCACGGGTTTCAACTACCCAGGTTTAAGGTATTCTTCCTTCAGCTAAAACATGCATGTGGAACCTAGAGTATGATCAACCATGTGATCGGGAGACGTGTTCAAATATGTCTCAGTTTTCGTACCCTGGTACTCGGGTGCAACATTCCAGACGCTTTACTAACACTCTCCCGACTTGGAGAGTCAGTCCCTTTAAACTCCTGTTTGGCCCAGTTTGCAATTTCTGCGGAAGATGAACAGGAATAGCGAGAACCAATGAGAGACTAGCTGGAGGTGTCTGGACGGGCAAATTTAACTCTCATTTCCCACCAGGAAGAGGAAATAACCAAAGGCTCAGCGTGCCGTGCCGGAACCAGATTAGGGCCTGAAGCCATCCTGCGGTGTTGCGGCCAGCTCACAAGAAAACGAGTTGAAGAAAGGAGCTCAGGGGCACTGTAATTCACAAACCTGCAGAGTTATAAATGGCAACTATCGTCCAAAAATATACTGAAGTAAGGCTGCCAAGAGGACTTGAAAGCGGGGCAGAATTGCAGGAAACCGATTTCAGGAGGTAGACTGGAATTGCATTGAAAGCATAGGAAAAGAGGCAGAACGTCCACAATGATGCACTTGGCCAAAAAGGGCGTATGCGTTTTTTCCTGAATATATTCAGGAAAAAACGCATACGCCCTTTTTGGCCAACCAAGCAAGCTTGCAAAGGAAATCTGCACTACAATGAAGTCTCACTTCCCCCCGGTCAAAAGGGTCATCTGAAAAAAGTGTAAAATCCAGAAAGGCAGGACAGGCCATGGAGAACTGGGAGCCTTGTTATGCTGATGGGCGGGATGTAAACTGCCAACAGACACTCGGGAGAAGTGTATGGTGTTTCCTGAAACATCTAAAAAACAAAGCAACAGAGCCTAGGCCACTTCCACTTATGGTCCTATAGCTTAGGGAAATTAAAATCAAAAAGACACAGCCACCCCAATGTTTGGGACGCCTCTGTTTACAAGAACCTCGTTTACCGTACAAGTTCAATATCACAGAAAGTGAAAAATGGATAAAGAACTTGTGGTACTTACGTACAATGCAGTATCACTCAGCAGTGAAATCTATGTCATCAGGCCCGTAGCAGCACAATGAGTGGATTCACGTACGATGATTCTAACTGAAATAAGTCACACAGAAAAAGAAACATCATAAGATATCAGTAATACACGGAATGTAAACTTGGCTACACAGGAACTGAATTACAGAACAGAACAGGGTCTCAAATTTAGAAAACCAACTTATGCTTGTTTAAGGGTAAAGGTGAGTTGGGGTGCTGCATAAAACCAGAGATTGAAATGAGCACAGATAAAGTTCCTTAAGCCAAATATGGAATAGACAAGAGCTACTCCTTGCTCAACGAAATGGACTCAATACCGCATATTAAACGCCTAAGAATGTACCTGACTAGTAAGTATCTTAAAACCTATGGATTGCTATGTCTCCGAAAGAGAATCAAGCATGTGTACAGGGACATAAACGCAGCAGTGATAGTATTGGAGAGGTTCGGTGAGCAAATGAAGACCCTTTGAAGTCATATTGCATGGTACCCATTCCACGGGTTTCAACTACCCAGGTTTAAGGTATTCTTCCTTCAGCTAAAACATGCATGTGGAACCTAGAGTATGATCAACCATGTGATCGGGAGACGTGTTCAAATATGTACCCTGGTACTCGGGTGCAACATTCCAGACGCTTTACTAACACTCTCCCGACTTGGAGAGTCAGTCCCTTTAACCTCCTGTTTGGCCCAGTTTGCAATTTCTGCGGAAGATGAACAGGAATAGCGAGAACCAATGAGAGACTAGCTGGAGGTGTCTGGACGGGCAAATTTAACTCTCATTTCCCACCAGGAAGAGGAAATAACCAAAGGCTCAGCGTGCCGTGCCGGAACCAGATTAGGGCCTGAAGCCATCCTGCGGTGTTGCGGCCAGCTCACAAGAAAACGAGTTGAAGAAAGGAGCTCAGGGGCACTGTAATTCACAAACCTGCAGAGTTATAAATGACAACTATCGTCCAAAAATATACTGAAGTAAGGCTGCCAAGAGGACTTGAAAGCGGGGCAGAATTGCAGGAAACCGATTTCAGGAGGTAGACTGGAATTGCATTGAAAGCATAGGAAAAGAGGCAGAACGTCCACAATGATGCACTTGGCCAAAAAGGGCGTATGCGTTTTTTCCTGAATATATTCAGGAAAAAACACGTACGCCCTTTTTGGCCAACCAAGCAAGCTTGCAAAGGAAATCTGCACTACAATGAAGTCTCACTTCCCCCCCGCCCCCGGTCAAAAGGGCCATCTGAAAAAAGTGTAAAATCCAGAAAGGCAGGACAGGCCATGGAGAACTGGGAGCCTTGTTATGCTGATGGGCGGGATGTCAATTGCCAACAGCCACTCGGGAGAAGTGTATGGTGTTTCCTGAAACATCTAAACAACAAAGCAACAGAGCCTAGGGCACTTCCAATTATGGTCCTATAGCTTAGGGAAATTAAAATCAAAAAGATACAGCCACCCCAATGTTTGGGACGCCTCTGTTTACAAGAACCTCGTTTACCGTACAAGTTCAATATCACAGAAAGTGAAAAATGGATAAAGAACTTGTGGTACTTACGTACAATGCAGTATCACTCAGCAGTGAAATCTATGTCATCAGGCCCGTAGCAGCACAATGAGTGGATTCAGGTACGATGATTCTAACTGAAATAAGTCACACAGAAAAAGAAACATCATAAGATATCACTAATACACGGAATGTAAACTTGGCTACACAGGAACTGAATTACAGAACAGAACAGGGTCTCAAATTTAGAAAACCAACTTCTGCTTGCTTAAGGGGAAAGGTGAGTTGGGGTGCTGCATAAAACCAGAGATTGAAATGAGCACAGATAAAGTTCCTTAAGCCAAATATGGAATAGACAAGAGCTACTCCTTGCTCAACGAAATGGACTCAACACCGCATATTAAACGCCTAAGAATGTACCTGACTCTTAAGTATCTTAAAACCTATGGATTGCTATGTCTCTGAAAGAGAATCAAGCATGTGTACAGGGACATAAACGCAGCAGTGATAGGATTGGAGAGGTTCGGTGAGCAAATGAAGACCCTTTGAAGTCATATTGCATGGTACCCATTCCACGGGTTTCAACTACCCAGGTTTAAGGTATTCTTCCTTCAGCTAAAACATGCATGTGGAACCTAGAGTATGATCAACCATGTGATCGGGAGACGTGTTCAAATATGTCTCAGTTTTCGTACCCTGGTACTCGGGTGCAACATTCCAGACGCTTTACTAACACTCTCCCGACTTGGAGAGTCAGTCCCTTTAACCTCCTGTTTGGCCCAGTTTGCAATTTCTGCGGAAGATGAACAGGAATAGCGAGAACCAATGAGAGACTAGCTGGAGGTGTCTGGACGGGCAAATTTAACTCTCATTTCCCACCAGGAAGAGGAAATAACCAAAGGCTCAGCGTGCCGTGCCGGAACCAGATTAGGGCCTGAAGCCATCCTGCGGTGTTGCGGCCAGCTCACAAGAAAACGAGTTGAAGAAAGGAGCTCAGGGGCACTGTAATTCACAAACCTGCAGAGTTATAAATGGCAACTATCGTCCAAAAATATACTGAAGTAAGGCTGCCAAGAGGACTTGAAAGCGGGGCAGAATTGCAGGAAACCGATTTCAGGAGGTAGACTGGAATTGCATTGAAAGCATAGGAAAAGAGGCAGAACGTCCACAATGATGCACTTGGCCAAAAAGGGCGTATGCGTTTTTTCCTGAATATATTCAGGAAAAAACGCATACGCCCTTTTTGGCCAACCAAGCAAGCTTGCAAAGGAAATCTGCACTACAATGAAGTCTCACTTCCCCCCGGTCAAAAGGGTCATCTGAAAAAAGTGTAAAATCCAGAAAGGCAGGACAGGCCATGGAGAACTGGGAGCCTTGTTATGCTGATGGGCGGGATGTAAACTGCCAACAGACACTCGGGAGAAGTGTATGGTGTTTCCTGAAACATCTAAAAAACAAAGCAACAGAGCCTAGGCCACTTCCACTTATGGTCCTATAGCTTAGGGAAATTAAAATCAAAAAGACACAGCCACCCCAATGTTTGGGACGCCTCTGTTTACAAGAACCTCGTTTACCGTACAAGTTCAATATCACAGAAAGTGAAAAATGGATAAAGAACTTGTGGTACTTACGTACAATGCAGTATCACTCAGCAGTGAAATCTATGTCATCAGGCCCGTAGCAGCACAATGAGTGGATTCAGGTACGATGATTCTAACTGAAATAAGTCACACAGAAAAAGAAACATCATAAGATATCACTAATACACGGAATGTAAACTTGGCTACACAGGAACTGAATTACAGAACAGAACAGGGTCTCAAATTTAGAAAACCAACTTCTGCTTGCTTAAGGGTAAAGGTGAGTTGGGGTGCTGCATAAAACCAGAGATTGAAATGAGCACAGATAAAGTTCCTTAAGCCAAATATGGAATAGACAAGAGCTACTCCTTGCTCAACGAAATGGACTCAACACCGCATATTAAACGCCTAAGAATGTACCTGACTCTTAAGTATCTTAAAACCTATGGATTGCTATGTCTCCGAAAGAGAATCAAGCATGTGTACAGGGACATAAACGCAGCAGTGATAGGATTGGAGAGGTTCGGTGAGCAAATGAAGACCCTTTGAAGTCATATTGCATGGTACCCATTCCACGGGTTTCAACTACCCAGGTTTAAGGTATTCTTCCTTCAGCTAAAACATGCATGTGGAACCTAGAGTATGATCAACCATGTGATCGGGAGACGTGTTCAAATATGTCTCAGTTTTCGTACCCTGGTACTCGGGTGCAACATTCCAGACGCTTTACTAACACTCTCCCGACTTGGAGAGTCAGTCCCTTTAAACTCCTGTTTGGCCCAGTTTGCAATTTCTGCGGAAGATGAACAGGAATAGCGAGAACCAATGAGAGACTAGCTGGAGGTGTCTGGACGGGCAAATTTAACTCTCATTTCCCACCAGGAAGAGGAAATAACCAAAGGCTCAGCGTGCCGTGCCGGAACCAGATTAGGGCCTGAAGCCATCCTGCGGTGTTGCGGCCAGCTCACAAGAAAACGAGTTGAAGAAAGGAGCTCAGGGGCACTGTAATTCACAAACCTGCAGAGTTATAAATGGCAGCTATCGTCCAAAAATATACTGAAGTAAGGCTGCCAAGAGGACTTGAAAGCGGGGCAGAATTGCAGGAAACCGATTTCAGGAGGTAGACTGGAATTGCATTGAAAGCATAGGAAAAGAGGCAGAACGTCCACAATGATGCACTTGGCCAAAAAGGGCGTATGCGTTTTTTCCTGAATATATTCAGGAAAAAACGCATACGCCCTTTTTGGCCAACCAAGCAAGCTTGCAAAGGAAATCTGCACTACAATGAAGTCTCACTTCCCCCCGGTCAAAAGGGCCATCTGAAAAAAGTGTAAAATCCAGAAAGGCAGGACAGGCCATGGAGAACTGGGAGCCTTGTTATGCTGATGGGCGGGATGTAAACTGCCAACAGACACTCGGGAGAAGTGTATGGTGTTTCCTGAAACATCTAAAAAACAAAGCAACAGAGCCTAGGGCACTTCCACTTATGGTCCTATAGCTTAGGGAAATTAAAATCAAAAAGACACAGCCACCCCAATGTTTGGGACGCCTCTGTTTACAAGAACCTCGTTTACCGTACAAGTTCAATATCACAGAAAGTGAAAAATGGATAAAGAACTTGTGGTACTTACGTACAATGCAGTATCACTCAGCAGTGAAATCTATGTCATCAGGCCCGTAGCAGCACAATGAGTGGATTCAGGTACGATGATTCTAACTGAAATAAGTCACACAGAAAAAGAAACATCATAAGATATCAGTAATACACGGAATGTAAACTTGGCTACACAGGAACTGAATTACAGAACAGAACAGGGTCTCAAATTTAGAAAACCAACTTATGCTTGTTTAAGGGTAAAGGTGAGTTGGGGTGCTGCATAAAACCAGAGATTGAAATGAGCACAGATAAAGTTCCTTAAGCCAAGTATGGAATAGACAAGAGCTACTCCTTGCTCAACGAAATGGACTCAACACCGCATATTAAACGCCTAAGAATGTACCTGACTCTTAAGTATCTTAAAACCTATGGATTGCTATGTCTCCGAAAGAGAATCAAGCATGTGTACAGGGACATAAACGCAGCAGTGATAGGATTGGAGAGGTTCGGTGAGCAAATGAAGACCCTTTGAAGTCATATTGCATGGTACCCATGCCACGGGTTTCAACTACCCAGGTTTAAGGTATTCTTCCTTCAGCTAAAACATGCATGTGGAACCTAGAGTATGATCAACCATGTGATCGGGAGACGTGTTCAAATATGTCTCAGTTTTCGTACCCTGGTACTCGGGTGCAACATTCCAGACGCTTTACTAACACTCTCCCGACTTGGAGAGTCAGTCCCTTTAACCTCCTGTTTGGCCCAGTTTGCAATTTCTGCGGAAGATGAACGGGAATAGCGAGAACCAATGAGAGACTAGCTGGAGGTGTCTGGACGGGCAAATTTAACTCTCATTTCCCACCAGGAAGAGGAAATAACCAAAGGCTCAGCGTGCCGTGCCGGAACCAGATTAGGGCCTGAAGCCATCCTGCGGTGTTGCGGCCAGCTCACAAGAAAACGAGTTGAAGAAAGGAGCTCAGGGGCACTGTAATTCACAAACCTGCAGAGTTATAAATGACAACTATCGTCCAAAAATATACTGAAGTAAGGCTGCCAAGAGGACTTGAAAGCGGGGCAGAATTGCAGGAAACCGATTTCAGGAGGTAGACTGGAATTGCATTGAAAGCATAGGAAAAGAGGCAGAACGTCCACAATGATGCACTTGGCCAAAAAGGGCGTATGCGTTTTTTCCTGAATATATTCAGGAAAAAACACGTACGCCCTTTTTGGCCAACCAAGCAAGCTTGCAAAGGAAATCTGCACTACAATGAAGTCTCACTTCCCCCCCGCCCCCGGTCAAAAGGGCCATCTGAAAAAAGTGTAAAATCCAGAAAGGCAGGACAGGCCATGGAGAACTGGGAGCCTTGTTATGCTGATGGGCGGGATGTCAATTGCCAACAGCCACTCGGGAGAAGTGTATGGTGTTTCCTGAAACATCTAAACAACAAAGCAACAGAGCCTAGGGCACTTCCAATTATGGTCCTATAGCTTAGGGAAATTAAAATCAAAAAGATACAGCCACCCCAATGTTTGGGACGCCTCTGTTTACAAGAACCTCGTTTACCGTACAAGTTCAATATCACAGAAAGTGAAAAATGGATAAAGAACTTGTGGTACTTACGTACAATGCAGTATCACTCAGCAGTGAAATCTATGTCATCAGGCCCGTAGCAGCACAATGAGTGGATTCAGGTACGATGATTCTAACTGAAATAAGTCACACAGAAAAAGAAACATCATAAGATATCACTAATACACGGAATGTAAACTTGGCTACACAGGAACTGAATTACAGAACAGAACAGGGTCTCAAATTTAGAAAACCAACTTCTGCTTGCTTAAGGGGAAAGGTGAGTTGGGGTGCTGCATAAAACCAGAGATTGAAATGAGCACAGATAAAGTTCCTTAAGCCAAATATGGAATAGACAAGAGCTACTCCTTGCTCAACGAAATGGACTCAACACCGCATATTAAACGCCTAAGAATGTACCTGACTCTTAAGTATCTTAAAACCTATGGATTGCTATGTCTCCGAAAGAGAATCAAGCATGTGTACAGGGACATAAACGCAGCAGTGATAGGATTGGAGAGGTTCGGTGAGCAAATGAAGACCCTTTGAAGTCATATTGCATGGTACCCATTCCACGGGTTTCAACTACCCAGGTTTAAGGTATTCTTCCTTCAGTTAAAACATGCATGTGGAACCTAGAGTATGATCAACCATGTGATCGGGAGACGTGTTCAAATATGTCTCAGTTTTCGTACCCTGGTACTCGGGTGCAACATTCCAGACGCTTTACTAACACTCTCCCGACTTGGAGAGTCAGTCCCTTTAACCTCCTGTTTGGCCCAGTTTGCAATTTCTGCGGAAGATGAACAGGAATAGCGAGAACCAATGAGAGACTAGCTGGAGGTGTCTGGACGGGCAAATTTAACTCTCATTTCCCACCAGGAAGAGGAAATAACCAAAGGCTCAGCGTGCCGTGCCAGAACCAGATTAGGGCCTGAAGCCATCCTGCGGTGTTGCGGCCAGCTCACAAGAAAACGAGTTGAAGAAAGGAGCTCAGGGGCACTGTAATTCAAAAACCTGCAGAGTTATAAATGACAACTATCGTCCAAAAATATACTGAAGTAAGGCTGCCAAGAGGACTTGAAAGCGGGGCAGAATTGCAGGAAACCGATTTCAGGAGGTAGACTGGAATTGCATTGAAAGCATAGGAAAAGAGGCAGAACGTCCACAATGATGCACTTGGCCAAAAAGGGCGTATGCGTTTTTTCCTGAATATATTCAGGAAAAAACGCATACGCCCTTTTTGGCCAACCAAGCAAGCTTGCAAAGGAAATCTGCACTACAATGAAGTCTCACTTCCCCCCGGTCAAAAGGGCCATCTGAAAAAAGTGTAAAATCCAGAAAGGCAGGACAGGCCATGGAGAACTGGGAGCCTTGTTATGCTGATGGGCGGGATGTAAACTGCCAACAGACACTCGGGAGAAGTGTATGGTGTTTCCTGAAACATCTAAAAAACAAAGCAACAGAGCCTAGGGCACTTCCACTTATGGTCCTATAGCTTAGGGAAATTAAAATCAAAAAGACACAGCCACCCCAATGTTTGGGACGCCTCTGTTTACAAGAACCTCGTTTACCGTACAAGTTCAATATCACAGAAAGTGAAAAATGGATAAAGAACTTGTGGTACTTACGTACAATGCAGTATCACTCAGCAGTGAAATCTATGTCATCAGGCCCGTAGCAGCACAATGAGTGGATTCACGTACGATGATTCTAACTGAAATAAGTCACACAGAAAAAGAAACATCATAAGATATCAGTAATACACGGAATGTAAACTTGGCTACACAGGAACTGAATTACAGAACAGAACAGGGTCGCAAATTTAGAAAACCAATTTATGCTTGTTTAAGGGTAAAGGTGAGTTGGGGTGCTGCATAAAACCAGAGATTGAAATGAGCACAGATAAAGTTCCTTAAGCCAAGTATGGAATAGACAAGAGCTACTCCTTGCTCAACGAAATGGACTCAACACCGCATATTAAACGCCTAAGAATGTACCTGACTCTTAAGTATCTTAAAACGTATGGATTGCTATGTCTCCGAAAGAGAATCAAGCATGTGTACAGGGACATAAACGCAGCAGTGATAGGATTGGAGAGGTTCGGTGAGCAAATGAAGACCCTTTGAAGTCATATTGCATGGTACCCATTCCACGGGTTTCAACTACCCAGGTTTAAGGTATTCTTCCTTCAGCTAAAACATGCATGTGGAACCTAGAGTATGATCAACCATGTGATCGGGAGACGTGTTCAAATATGTCTCAGTTTTCGTACCCTGGTACTCGGGTGCAACATTCCAGACGCTTTACTAACACTCTCCCGACTTGGAGAGTCAGTCCCTTTAAACTCCTGTTTGGCCCAGTTTGCAATTTCTGCGGAAGATGAACAGGAATAGCGAGAACCAATGAGAGACTAGCTGGAGGTGTCTGGACGGGCAAATTTAACTCTCATTTCCCACCAGGAAGAGGAAATAACCAAAGGCTCAGCGTGCCGTGCCGGAACCAGATTAGGGCCTGAAGCCATCCTGCGGTGTTGCGGCCAGCTCACAAGAAAACGAGTTGAAGAAAGGAGCTCAGGGGCACTGTAATTCACAAACCTGCAGAGTTATAAATGACAGCTATCGTCCAAAAATATACTGAAGTAAGGCTGCCAAGAGGACTTGAAAGCGGGGCAGAATTGCAGGAAACCGATTTCAGGAGGTAGACTGGAATTGCATTGAAAGCATAGGAAAAGAGGCAGAACGTCCACAATGATGCACTTGGCCAAAAAGGGCGTATGCGTTTTTACCTGAATATATTCAGGAAAAAACGCATACGCCCTTTTTGGCCAACCAAGCAAGCTTGCAAAGGAAATCTGCACTACAATGAAGTCTCACTTCCCCCCGGTCAAAAGGGCCATCTGAAAAAAGTGTAAAATCCAGAAAGGCAGGACAGGCCATGGAGAACTGGGAGCCTTGTTATGCTGATGGGCGGGATGTAAACTGCCAACAGACACTCGGGAGAAGTGTATGGTGTTTCCTGAAACATCTAAACAACAAAGCAACAGAGCCTAGGGCACTTCCACTTATGGTCCTATAGCTTAGGGAAATTAAAATCAAAAAGACACAGCCACCCCAATGTTTGGGACGCCTCTGTTTACAAGAACCTCGTTTACCGTACAAGTTCAATATCACAGAAAGTGAAAAATGGATAAAGAACTTGTGGTACTTACGTACAATGCAGTATCACTCAGCAGTGAAATCTATGTCATCAGGCCCGTAGCAGCACAATGAGTGGATTCAGGTACGATGATTCTAACTGAAATAAGTCACACAGAAAAAGAAACATCATAAGATATCAGTAATACACGGAATGTAAACTTGGCTACACAGGAACTGAATTACAGAACAGAACAGGGTCTCAAATTTAGAAAACCAACTTATGCTTGTTTAAGGGTAAAGGTGAGTTGGGGTGCTGCATAAAACCAGAGATTGAAATGAGCACAGATAAAGTTCCTTAAGCCAAGTATGGAATAGACAAGAGCTACTCCTTGCTCAACGAAATGGACTCAACACCGCATATTAAACGCCTAAGAATGTACCTGACTCTTAAGTATCTTAAAACCTATGGATTGCTATGTCTCCGAAAGAGAATCAAGCATGTGTACAGGGACATAAACGCAGCAGTGATAGGATTGGAGAGGTTCGGTGAGCAAATGAAGACCCTTTGAAGTCATATTGCATGGTACCCATTCCACGGGTTTCAACTACCCAGGTTTAAGGTATTCTTCCTTCAGCTAAAACATGCATGTGGAACCTAGAGTATGATCAACCATGTGATCGGGAGACGTGTTCAAATATGTCTCAGTTTTCGTACCCTGGTACTCGGGTGCAACATTCCAGACGCTTTACTAACACTCTCCCGACTTGGAGAGTCAGTCCCTTTAACCTCCTGTTTGGCCCAGTTTGCAATTTCTGCGGAAGATGAACAGGAATAGCGAGAACCAATGAGAGACTAGCTGGAGGTGTCTGGACGGGCAAATTTAACTCTCATTTCCCACCAGGAAGAGGAAATAACCAAAGGCTCAGCGTGCCGTGCCGGAACCAGATTAGGGCCTGAAGCCATCCTGCGGTGTTGCGGCCAGCTCACAAGAAAACGAGTTGAAGAAAGGAGCTCAGGGGCACTGTAATTCACAAACCTGCAGAGTTATAAATGGCAACTATCGTCCAAAAATATACTGAAGTAAGGCTGCCAAGAGGACTTGAAAGCGGGGCAGAATTGCAGGAAACCGATTTCAGGAGGTAGACTGGAATTGCATTGAAAGCATAGGAAAAGAGGCAGAACGTCCACAATGATGCACTTGGCCAAAAAGGGCGTATGCGTTTTTTCCTGAATATATTCAGGAAAAAACGCATACGCCCTTTTTGGCCAACCAAGCAAGCTTGCAAAGGAAATCTGCACTACAATGAAGTCTCACTTCCCCCCGGTCAAAAGGGTCATCTGAAAAAAGTGTAAAATCCAGAAAGGCAGGACAGGCCATGGAGAACTGGGAGCCTTGTTATGCTGATGGGCGGGATGTAAACTGCCAACAGACACTCGGGAGAAGTGTATGGTGTTTCCTGAAACATCTAAAAAACAAAGCAACAGAGCCTAGGCCACTTCCACTTATGGTCCTATAGCTTAGGGAAATTAAAATCAAAAAGACACAGCCACCCCAATGTTTGGGACGCCTCTGTTTACAAGAACCTCGTTTACCGTACAAGTTCAATATCACAGAAAGTGAAAAATGGATAAAGAACTTGTGGTACTTACGTACAATGCAGTATCACTCAGCAGTGAAATCTATGTCATCAGGCCCGTAGCAGCACAATGAGTGGATTCAGGTACGATGATTCTAACTGAAATAAGTCACACAGAAAAAGAAACATCATAAGATATCACTAATACACGGAATGTAAACTTGGCTACACAGGAACTGAATTACAGAACAGAACAGGGTCTCAAATTTAGAAAACCAACTTCTGCTTGCTTAAGGGGAAAGGTGAGTTGGGGTGCTGCATAAAACCAGAGATTGAAATGAGCACAGATAAAGTTCCTTAAGCCAAATATGGAATAGACAAGAGCTACTCCTTGCTCAACGAAATGGACTCAACACCGCATATTAAACGCCTAAGAATGTACCTGACTCTTAAGTATCTTAAAACCTATGGATTGCTATGTCTCCGAAAGAGAATCAAGCATGTGTACAGGGACATAAACGCAGCAGTGATAGGATTGGAGAGGTTCGGTGAGCAAATGAAGACCCTTTGAAGTCATATTGCATGGTACCCATTCCACGGGTTTCAACTACCCAGGTTTAAGGTATTCTTCCTTCAGCTAAAACATGCATGTGGAACCTAGAGTATGATCAACCATGTGATCGGGAGACGTGTTCAAATATGTCTCAGTTTTCGTACCCTGGTACTCGGGTGCAACATTCCAGACGCTTTACTAACACTCTCCCGACTTGGAGAGTCAGTCCCTTTAAACTCCTGTTTGGCCCAGTTTGCAATTTCTGCGGAAGATGAACAGGAATAGCGAGAACCAATGAGAGACTAGCTGGAGGTGTCTGGACGGGCAAATTTAACTCTCATTTCCCACCAGGAAGAGGAAATAACCAAAGGCTCAGCGTGCCGTGCCGGAACCAGATTAGGGCCTGAAGCCATCCTGCGGTGTTGCGGCCAGCTCACAAGAAAACGAGTTGAAGAAAGGAGCTCAGGGGCACTGTAATTCACAAACCTGCAGAGTTATAAATGGCAGCTATCGTCCAAAAATATACTGAAGTAAGGCTGCCAAGAGGACTTGAAAGCGGGGCAGAATTGCAGGAAACCGATTTCAGGAGGTAGACTGGAATTGCATTGAAAGCATAGGAAAAGAGGCAGAACGTCCACAATGATGCACTTGGCCAAAAAGGGCGTATGCGTTTTTTCCTGAATATATTCAGGAAAAAACGCATACGCCCTTTTTGGCCAACCAAGCAAGCTTGCAAAGGAAATCTGCACTACAATGAAGTCTCACTTCCCCCCGGTCAAAAGGGTCATCTGAAAAAAGTGTAAAATCCAGAAAGGCAGGACAGGCCATGGAGAACTGGGAGCCTTGTTATGCTGATGGGCGGGATGTAAACTGCCAACAGACACTCGGGAGAAGTGTATGGTGTTTCCTGAAACATCTAAAAAACAAAGCAACAGAGCCTAGGCCACTTCCACTTATGGTCCTATAGCTTAGGGAAATTAAAATCAAAAAGACACAGCCACCCCAATGTTTGGGACGCCTCTGTTTACAAGAACCTCGTTTACCGTACAAGTTCAATATCACAGAAAGTGAAAAATGGATAAAGAACTTGTGGTACTTACGTACAATGCAGTATCACTCAGCAGTGAAATCTATGTCATCAGGCCCGTAGCAGCACAATGAGTGGATTCAGGTACGATGATTCTAACTGAAATAAGTCACACAGAAAAAGAAACATCATAAGATATCAGTAATACACGGAATGTAAACTTGGCTACACAGGAACTGAATTACAGAACAGAACAGGGTCTCAAATTTAGAAAACCAACTTATGCTTGTTTAAGGGTAAAGGTGAGTTGGGGTGCTGCATAAAACCAGAGATTGAAATGAGCACAGATAAAGTTCCTTAAGCCAAATATGGAATAGACAAGAGCTACTCCTTGCTCAACGAAATGGACTCAACACCGCATATTAAACGCCTAAGAATGTACCTGACTCTTAAGTATCTTAAAACCTATGGATTGCTATGTCTCCGAAAGAGAATCAAGCATGTGTACAGGGACATAAACGCAGCAGTGATAGGATTGGAGAGGTTCGGTGAGCAAATGAAGACCCTTTGAAGTCATATTGCATGGTACCCATGCCACGGGTTTCAACTACCCAGGTTTAAGGTATTCTTCCTTCAGCTAAAACATGCATGTGGAACCTAGAGTATGATCAACCATGTGATCGGGAGACGTGTTCAAATATGTCTCAGTTTTCGTACCCTGGTACTCGGGTGCAACATTCCAGACGCTTTACTAACACTCTCCCGACTTGGAGAGTCAGTCCCTTTAACCTCCTGTTTGGCCCAGTTTGCAATTTCTGCGGAAGATGAACAGGAATAGCGAGAACCAATGAGAGACTAGCTGGAGGTGTCTGGACGGGCAAATTTAACTCTCATTTCCCACCAGGAAGAGGAAATAACCAAAGGCTCAGCGTGCCGTGCCGGAACCAGATTAGGGCCTGAAGCCATCCTGCGGTGTTGCGGCCAGCTCACAAGAAAACGAGTTGAAGAAAGGAGCTCAGGGGCACTGTAATTCACAAACCTGCAGAGTTATAAATGGCAACTATCGTCCAAAAATATACTGAAGTAAGGCTGCCAAGAGGACTTGAAAGCGGGGCAGAATTGCAGGAAACCGATTTCAGGAGGTAGACTGGAATTGCATTGAAAGCATAGGAAAAGAGGCAGAACGTCCACAATGATGCACTTGGCCAAAAAGGGCGTATGCGTTTTTTCCTGAATATATTCAGGAAAAAACGCATACGCCCTTTTTGGCCAACCAAGCAAGCTTGCAAAGGAAATCTGCACTACAATGAAGTCTCACTTCCCCCCGGTCAAAAGGGTCATCTGAAAAAAGTGTAAAATCCAGAAAGGCAGGACAGGCCATGGAGAACTGGGAGCCTTGTTATGCTGATGGGCGGGATGTAAACTGCCAACAGACACTCGGGAGAAGTGTATGGTGTTTCCTGAAACATCTAAAAAACAAAGCAACAGAGCCTAGGCCACTTCCACTTATGGTCCTATAGCTTAGGGAAATTAAAATCAAAAAGACACAGCCACCCCAATGTTTGGGACGCCTCTGTTTACAAGAACCTCGTTTACCGTACAAGTTCAATATCACAGAAAGTGAAAAATGGATAAAGAACTTGTGGTACTTACGTACAATGCAGTATCACTCAGCAGTGAAATCTATGTCATCAGGCCCGTAGCAGCACAATGAGTGGATTCAGGTACGATGATTCTAACTGAAATAAGTCACACAGAAAAAGAAACATCATAAGATATCACTAATACACGGAATGTAAACTTGGCTACACAGGAACTGAATTACAGAACAGAACAGGGTCTCAAATTTAGAAAACCAACTTCTGCTTGCTTAAGGGGAAAGGTGAGTTGGGGTGCTGCATAAAACCAGAGATTGAAATGAGCACAGATAAAGTTCCTTAAGCCAAATATGGAATAGACAAGAGCTACTCCTTGCTCAACGAAATGGACTCAACACCGCATATTAAACGCCTAAGAATGTACCTGACTCTTAAGTATCTTAAAACCTATGGATTGCTATGTCTCCGAAAGAGAATCAAGCATGTGTACAGGGACATAAACGCAGCAGTGATAGGATTGGAGAGGTTCGGTGAGCAAATGAAGACCCTTTGAAGTCATATTGCATGGTACCCATTCCACGGGTTTCAACTACCCAGGTTTAAGGTATTCTTCCTTCAGCTAAAACATGCATGTGGAACCTAGAGTATGATCAACCATGTGATCGGGAGACGTGTTCAAATATGTCTCAGTTTTCGTACCCTGGTACTCGGGTGCAACATTCCAGACGCTTTACTAACACTCTCCCGACTTGGAGAGTCAGTCCCTTTAAACTCCTGTTTGGCCCAGTTTGCAATTTCTGCGGAAGATGAACAGGAATAGCGAGAACCAATGAGAGACTAGCTGGAGGTGTCTGGACGGGCAAATTTAACTCTCATTTCCCACCAGGAAGAGGAAATAACCAAAGGCTCAGCGTGCCGTGCCGGAACCAGATTAGGGCCTGAAGCCATCCTGCGGTGTTGCGGCCAGCTCACAAGAAAACGAGTTGAAGAAAGGAGCTCAGGGGCACTGTAATTCACAAACCTGCAGAGTTATAAATGGCAACTATCGTCCAAAAATATACTGAAGTAAGGCTGCCAAGAGGACTTGAAAGCGGGGCAGAATTGCAGGAAACCGATTTCAGGAGGTAGACTGGAATTGCATTGAAAGCATAGGAAAAGAGGCAGAACGTCCACAATGATGCACTTGGCCAAAAAGGGCGTATGCGTTTTTTCCTGAATATATTCAGGAAAAAACGCATACGCCCTTTTTGGCCAACCAAGCAAGCTTGCAAAGGAAATCTGCACTACAATGAAGTCTCACTTCCCCCCGGTCAAAAGGGTCATCTGAAAAAAGTGTAAAATCCAGAAAGGCAGGACAGGCCATGGAGAACTGGGAGCCTTGTTATGCTGATGGGCGGGATGTAAACTGCCAACAGACACTCGGGAGAAGTGTATGGTGTTTCCTGAAACATCTAAAAAACAAAGCAACAGAGCCTAGGCCACTTCCACTTATGGTCCTATAGCTTAGGGAAATTAAAATCAAAAAGACACAGCCACCCCAATGTTTGGGACGCCTCTGTTTACAAGAACCTCGTTTACCGTACAAGTTCAATATCACAGAAAGTGAAAAATGGATAAAGAACTTGTGGTACTTACGTACAATGCAGTATCACTCAGCAGTGAAATCTATGTCATCAGGCCCGTAGCAGCACAATGAGTGGATTCACGTACGATGATTCTAACTGAAATAAGTCACACAGAAAAAGAAACATCATAAGATATCAGTAATACACGGAATGTAAACTTGGCTACACAGGAACTGAATTACAGAACAGAACAGGGTCTCAAATTTAGAAAACCAACTTATGCTTGTTTAAGGGTAAAGGTGAGTTGGGGTGCTGCATAAAACCAGAGATTGAAATGAGCACAGATAAAGTTCCTTAAGCCAAATATGGAATAGACAAGAGCTACTCCTTGCTCAACGAAATGGACTCAATACCGCATATTAAACGCCTAAGAATGTACCTGACTAGTAAGTATCTTAAAACCTATGGATTGCTATGTCTCCGAAAGAGAATCAAGCATGTGTACAGGGACATAAACGCAGCAGTGATAGTATTGGAGAGGTTCGGTGAGCAAATGAAGACCCTTTGAAGTCATATTGCATGGTACCCATTCCACGGGTTTCAACTACCCAGGTTTAAGGTATTCTTCCTTCAGCTAAAACATGCATGTGGAACCTAGAGTATGATCAACCATGTGATCGGGAGACGTGTTCAAATATGTACCCTGGTACTCGGGTGCAACATTCCAGACGCTTTACTAACACTCTCCCGACTTGGAGAGTCAGTCCCTTTAACCTCCTGTTTGGCCCAGTTTGCAATTTCTGCGGAAGATGAACAGGAATAGCGAGAACCAATGAGAGACTAGCTGGAGGTGTCTGGACGGGCAAATTTAACTCTCATTTCCCACCAGGAAGAGGAAATAACCAAAGGCTCAGCGTGCCGTGCCGGAACCAGATTAGGGCCTGAAGCCATCCTGCGGTGTTGCGGCCAGCTCACAAGAAAACGAGTTGAAGAAAGGAGCTCAGGGGCACTGTAATTCACAAACCTGCAGAGTTATAAATGACAACTATCGTCCAAAAATATACTGAAGTAAGGCTGCCAAGAGGACTTGAAAGCGGGGCAGAATTGCAGGAAACCGATTTCAGGAGGTAGACTGGAATTGCATTGAAAGCATAGGAAAAGAGGCAGAACGTCCACAATGATGCACTTGGCCAAAAAGGGCGTATGCGTTTTTTCCTGAATATATTCAGGAAAAAACACGTACGCCCTTTTTGGCCAACCAAGCAAGCTTGCAAAGGAAATCTGCACTACAATGAAGTCTCACTTCCCCCCCGCCCCCGGTCAAAAGGGCCATCTGAAAAAAGTGTAAAATCCAGAAAGGCAGGACAGGCCATGGAGAACTGGGAGCCTTGTTATGCTGATGGGCGGGATGTCAATTGCCAACAGCCACTCGGGAGAAGTGTATGGTGTTTCCTGAAACATCTAAACAACAAAGCAACAGAGCCTAGGGCACTTCCAATTATGGTCCTATAGCTTAGGGAAATTAAAATCAAAAAGATACAGCCACCCCAATGTTTGGGACGCCTCTGTTTACAAGAACCTCGTTTACCGTACAAGTTCAATATCACAGAAAGTGAAAAATGGATAAAGAACTTGTGGTACTTACGTACAATGCAGTATCACTCAGCAGTGAAATCTATGTCATCAGGCCCGTAGCAGCACAATGAGTGGATTCAGGTACGATGATTCTAACTGAAATAAGTCACACAGAAAAAGAAACATCATAAGATATCACTAATACACGGAATGTAAACTTGGCTACACAGGAACTGAATTACAGAACAGAACAGGGTCTCAAATTTAGAAAACCAACTTCTGCTTGCTTAAGGGGAAAGGTGAGTTGGGGTGCTGCATAAAACCAGAGATTGAAATGAGCACAGATAAAGTTCCTTAAGCCAAATATGGAATAGACAAGAGCTACTCCTTGCTCAACGAAATGGACTCAACACCGCATATTAAACGCCTAAGAATGTACCTGACTCTTAAGTATCTTAAAACCTATGGATTGCTATGTCTCTGAAAGAGAATCAAGCATGTGTACAGGGACATAAACGCAGCAGTGATAGGATTGGAGAGGTTCGGTGAGCAAATGAAGACCCTTTGAAGTCATATTGCATGGTACCCATTCCACGGGTTTCAACTACCCAGGTTTAAGGTATTCTTCCTTCAGCTAAAACATGCATGTGGAACCTAGAGTATGATCAACCATGTGATCGGGAGACGTGTTCAAATATGTCTCAGTTTTCGTACCCTGGTACTCGGGTGCAACATTCCAGACGCTTTACTAACACTCTCCCGACTTGGAGAGTCAGTCCCTTTAACCTCCTGTTTGGCCCAGTTTGCAATTTCTGCGGAAGATGAACAGGAATAGCGAGAACCAATGAGAGACTAGCTGGAGGTGTCTGGACGGGCAAATTTAACTCTCATTTCCCACCAGGAAGAGGAAATAACCAAAGGCTCAGCGTGCCGTGCCGGAACCAGATTAGGGCCTGAAGCCATCCTGCGGTGTTGCGGCCAGCTCACAAGAAAACGAGTTGAAGAAAGGAGCTCAGGGGCACTGTAATTCACAAACCTGCAGAGTTATAAATGGCAACTATCGTCCAAAAATATACTGAAGTAAGGCTGCCAAGAGGACTTGAAAGCGGGGCAGAATTGCAGGAAACCGATTTCAGGAGGTAGACTGGAATTGCATTGAAAGCATAGGAAAAGAGGCAGAACGTCCACAATGATGCACTTGGCCAAAAAGGGCGTATGCGTTTTTTCCTGAATATATTCAGGAAAAAACGCATACGCCCTTTTTGGCCAACCAAGCAAGCTTGCAAAGGAAATCTGCACTACAATGAAGTCTCACTTCCCCCCGGTCAAAAGGGTCATCTGAAAAAAGTGTAAAATCCAGAAAGGCAGGACAGGCCATGGAGAACTGGGAGCCTTGTTATGCTGATGGGCGGGATGTAAACTGCCAACAGACACTCGGGAGAAGTGTATGGTGTTTCCTGAAACATCTAAAAAACAAAGCAACAGAGCCTAGGCCACTTCCACTTATGGTCCTATAGCTTAGGGAAATTAAAATCAAAAAGACACAGCCACCCCAATGTTTGGGACGCCTCTGTTTACAAGAACCTCGTTTACCGTACAAGTTCAATATCACAGAAAGTGAAAAATGGATAAAGAACTTGTGGTACTTACGTACAATGCAGTATCACTCAGCAGTGAAATCTATGTCATCAGGCCCGTAGCAGCACAATGAGTGGATTCAGGTACGATGATTCTAACTGAAATAAGTCACACAGAAAAAGAAACATCATAAGATATCACTAATACACGGAATGTAAACTTGGCTACACAGGAACTGAATTACAGAACAGAACAGGGTCTCAAATTTAGAAAACCAACTTCTGCTTGCTTAAGGGGAAAGGTGAGTTGGGGTGCTGCATAAAACCAGAGATTGAAATGAGCACAGATAAAGTTCCTTAAGCCAAATATGGAATAGACAAGAGCTACTCCTTGCTCAACGAAATGGACTCAACACCGCATATTAAACGCCTAAGAATGTACCTGACTCTTAAGTATCTTAAAACCTATGGATTGCTATGTCTCCGAAAGAGAATCAAGCATGTGTACAGGGACATAAACGCAGCAGTGATAGGATTGGAGAGGTTCGGTGAGCAAATGAAGACCCTTTGAAGTCATATTGCATGGTACCCATTCCACGGGTTTCAACTACCCAGGTTTAAGGTATTCTTCCTTCAGCTAAAACATGCATGTGGAACCTAGAGTATGATCAACCATGTGATCGGGAGACGTGTTCAAATATGTCTCAGTTTTCGTACCCTGGTACTCGGGTGCAACATTCCAGACGCTTTACTAACACTCTCCCGACTTGGAGAGTCAGTCCCTTTAACCTCCTGTTTGGCCCAGTTTGCAATTTCTGCGGAAGATGAACAGGAATAGCGAGAACTAATGAGAGACTAGCTGGAGGTGTCTGGACGGGCAAATTTAACTCTCATTTCCCACCAGGAAGAGGAAATAACCAAAGGCTCAGCGTGCCGTGCCGGAACCAGATTAGGGCCTGAAGCCATCCTGCGGTGTTGCGGCCAGCTCACAAGAAAACGAGTTGAAGAAAGGAGCTCAGGGGCACTGTAATTCACAAACCTGCAGAGTTATAAATGACAGCTATCGTCCAAAAATATACTGAAGTAAGGCTGCCAAGAGGACTTGAAAGCGGGGCAGAATTGCAGGAAACCGATTTCAGGAGGTAGACTGGAATTGCATTGAAAGCATAGGAAAAGAGGCAGAACGTCCACAATGATGCACTTGGCCAAAAAGGGCGTATGCGTTTTTTCCTGAATATATTCAGGAAAAAACGCATACGCCCTTTTTGGCCAACCAAGCAAGCTTGCAAAGGAAATCTGCACTACAATGAAGTCTCACTTCCCCCCGGTCAAAAGGGCCATCTGAAAAAAGTGTAAAATCCAGAAAGGCAGGACAGGCCATGGAGAACTGGGAGCCTTGTTATGCTGATGGGCGGGATGTAAACTGCCAACAGACACTCGGGAGAAGTGTATGGTGTTTCCTGAAACATCTAAAAAACAAAGCAACAGAGCCTAGGGCACTTCCACTTATGGTCCTATAGCTTAGGGAAATTAAAATCAAAAAGACACAGCCACCCCAATGTTTGGGACGCCTCTGTTTACAAGAACCTCGTTTACCGTACAAGTTCAATATCACAGAAAGTGAAAAATGGATAAAGAACTTGTGGTACTTACGTACAATGCAGTATCACTCAGCAGTGAAATCTATGTCATCAGGCCCGTAGCAGCACAATGAGTGGATTCAGGTACGATGATTCTAACTGAAATAAGTCACACAGAAAAAGAAACATCATAAGATATCAGTAATACACGGAATGTAAACTTGGCTACACAGGAACTGAATTACAGAACAGAACAGGGTCTCAAATTTAGAAAACCAACTTATGCTTGTTTAAGGGTAAAGGTGAGTTGGGGTGCTGCATAAAACCAGAGATTGAAATGAGCACAGATAAAGTTCCTTAAGCCAAATATGGAATAGACAAGAGCTACTCCTTGCTCAACGAAATGGACTCAACACCGCATATTAAAC